>NW_007734958.1:12511-69188 GCF_000696425.1 Galeopterus variegatus
ATAATATCTGTACCCTAAAGAAATTAATAACTTCCTTGAGAAAAAAATACTAAGTTGGTATAAAACTAAAAAAAGGGAAACTACTTCTGGGACAGAACACAAAGTCCTGCAATATTTAATACGTGTAAATTAAATCATGCTTGCACTAGCGGTATAGTAAGGGAAATAGTAGAGGAGAAAATATGATTAAAGAATGATAATGTAGCAATAAAGTCAGCATTTGGCTGAAAGTAGCCTGTCAATCTTCAGAGGCTTCATATCAGGGATTAAAAGAATCATGCCAGGGAAATGGATAAAGACTGAGCATAAGGGAAAATATATATATATATTTCAGCTCATAATATAAATATATATATAAGAAATATATCTATATATCTAAATATCTATATATATAGATAGATATCTAAAGATTGATTGATAGATAGATAGATAGATAGATAGATAGATAGATAATCAGCTCAGAATTTTCCACATAAAGCCAATATCCCTGAAGGATAATGTTCTCTGTAGTTAAATTAGAAAAACAAAGAATAAACAAATCCACTTTTCAGAAGTATACCTGTCTAGTTTGGTCCTGAATAATTTCGTATTTACACAAGTTTATGTCCTGAAATCATACCACTTGTTACCTTAAAAGCATGAAAACAAAAATTTAGTCTAATGCAGAATTATATGATTTGTCAACAGGAATTTGGAGAAAACAAATACAAATACATTTAGATAAATTCCCCCAAACTCTTCCTATTAATGAAATTCCATAAAGCAATCTTCATTCAAAATAATGAAACCCATCAAGAATCACATAACCATGGATAAGCACTAGCAAAAGTCAAACTGAAGAGTCAGATTCCCAAACTGCAGATAATGGGATCATCAGATAAATATATGTTTAGTCCGTTTTGTGTTGCTATAACAGAAACACCTGAGACTGGGTAATTTATAAAGAAGAGAGTTCTATTTGGCTTACGATTCTGGGACAGCTGCATCTGGCATGGGCCTCAGACTGCTTCTACTCATGGCGGAAAGTGGCAGGCAGCCGGCGGGTACAAGCAGATCACATGGCGACAGGAAGCAAGAGAGAGAGAGAAGGTGCCAGGGTCTTTTTAAGCAATGAGCTCTCGTGGGAACTAATAGAGCAAGAACTCACTCATTAACCCCCCTCCCCCAGGGAGAGCATTAATCCATTCATGAGGGATCCGCCCCCATGACTCAATCAGTTTCCAACACTGCCACATTGGAGATCAAATTTCCACATGAGTTTTGGAGGAGACAACACATCCAAACTCCATCAATATATAAAATAAACACATTTACATGTAAAAAATAAAGAAGTGAATTAAAAGTATAATGCACAATAGAAGGTCAAGCTTTTCCTGAAAAAATTGAAAAATAGCACAAAGTAAACTCTTAAAACTGAAAAATATACTACCTATATTAAAATTTCAATACTATTAATATAAAGATAAAAATGCAAGTATGCTTCTAATATTACAACTTCAAGTTTAAAGCAATTAGACATAGCTACGGAACAAATTAGTGAAGTGGAACATAATTCTAGAGATAATTATTCAGTAAGACAAAGAGAAAAAAATATAAACCTGGACGGTAGAATGAGTCTGCCCAAACTCTGTCTAATCATATTTTAAAGAGCTGAAAAATAAGAAAACTAAATACCATATCCAATGAGGTAACAGTAAATAATTTTCCATATTTTATATAAGTAAGATACCATTCCTCAAATTTAGGAAACTCAAAGGATCCCAAGCAGGATAAATAAAAAGAAAATGCACAATTATGCCATGGTAAAATAGCAAGGCAGACAAAACACACAAACACACACACACACAAAGAAGGTTTTAAAAGCAAAGAGAAGATTAATAGACCTACAAAGGAATGGCAATCAGACATATAGCTTATTTCTCAATAGCAAAAGGGAATCCAAAAGATAATGAAAAAATTATCTTCATAATGGTATGAAAAAATAGATATCAAAGTATAATTATTTGTGGTATGACTTTGTTTTCTTCATTTGTTTATTTTTTAATTAAAATAAATTCCCAGTTTTAATGTAGAAAAAATGTTTCTTCATTTCCTTATGTGTTTGTCCATCTTGTTTAAAAACAATTCTTTATCCAAAGGTTGTGAAGATAGTCTCCAGCATTTTCTCCTAAATAAAGAGTTGGGTTTTTCTTGTTGTTTTTTTTAAGTCACAAACTTAGAGAAGATTTTGCAGCATTATACTGAGGAAGGATTATATATGAAATATAAAATCAACCCCTACAAATAAATAAAAAGAAGACAATATAACAGAAACTGGGAAAATGACACAAAGACATATTTCACAAAGGGCTTCAAAATTAGTGGCAATGACTACATTTAAACTGAGTAATATGAATATTGATTTTTTTATTTTTTAGTGGCACATACAAATATTTTTCTACCTGTGATATACTCAGAGAAAATATACACAGTAATAAATAATGTCAAATCACTATAAGGTAAGGTATAATTAAACATCTAGATAATTGCTATAGGGATTTCAGGGAAAGAGAGAACACAATAAACTTGGAGGGGTTGTCACTTGCTTTTAGGAGCAGAGGTTACTTGAGAGGAGAAAAAAGAAAGGAAGGAAAAGAAGGAGAGAAGGGAAAGAGGACATTATATATAGAAAAAGCTGGTATTTAGGGTTGACAATGTAGGACCAATCTAAGTAAACCAACACATAGCTCTATCAACGTTTTCTTTCTTTTCTGTTACTACACAAGCCTTTTTTAAACTCTTCAGTTTGCCCCTTAAAATGTCAAATGGCTTATTTCAGGTTTACCTAGAGAGCATCGCTTCTGTATAGTTCCATCCTCTTAGCCCAGAAACAATCATTCTTTCATGGCATGGTTACCTCATTCCGTGCACTTTGAGAGCCTTTGCAGATGGGCAATGTTTCACATGCAGTTTGGTTTGTATACTCTGAGCATCACTGAACAAAAACAAATCCATTCAGAAAAATAGCACTGGAGGGATTGGAAGCTGCTCAGGGTAGAGTCATTCTCCGAGATGGAGTGGCCTGAAGCTTTTCTTCCCCTCAGAGTCCAGAAGGGAAGCAGTTTTATAAATGATGTAAGTAAAAAACACAGAGGAATGAGCTGAGGCAGAGGTAGGATGTTTGTTTGTATCTAGCACATTTGAGAATTATGATTAAATTTTTGACCATATTGTGTTTTACTATAATTTTTTAGAAAATAAATGGCTTTATTTGGGTATCTGTGTACTGCAAAATATATACATATGTAAAATCAACCATCTACAGGCCAATTTCACTTTTTCAATATGTTGAATTCTTATAAAACAATTAGATTGACACAAAATCAATATAATTAGATTCTTCCTATAGTCAAAATAACAAACAGTCATTTCAGTAGTACATTATTCATTTGGCCTGAAAAACAGCCACACAATTGACTTGGAGGGTCTTACTGTAGAACACTAGTTGCAATGGGAACATTAAATGTGTCTAATAAAGCTTTCTCCCAGCTAGATGGGCAATTAAGGAATACAGCACTGCCACAAAACTGTCATAGATGTAATACCTAAGCTGTGTCTCTGGCTCCCTCAAACCTCTATCTGGAGAGGAAAAGAGGTGTTTTTTCCAAATGAAGCCTTGCCTTAGTAACCTTTTTTTCTGATGAAATCTGATGTCTGCCATCAAGTTGAGCTTTTTAGCCCAACAGAAACAGTTAAACTGGTTATCTACTTAGGCTTGAAAAATCACATATATCAAGTCAACTCAAAAGATGTATTATGTAGTCTTATATCTTGCTATGACCACTACAACTAGGGAAAGACTGTGGATAATCCAGAAAAGTTCCAATTGGATCTAACAAAAAAGCTACACCAATAAAGCATTATTTGTAGGACTAGTATTTATTAAGATAGTTAAAACTTGTTACCAGGAAAGAAATTCCATAAGGACTCATAAATTTTCCTTGGTTTACCTGATAAGCCTTTCTTATTGGTCAATAAATTTTACAGATTTTTGTTTCAAATGTCATAGACTAAGGGAAAATGGTGTTCTATAATTTTCAGTAACAGGGAAAAAAGAAGTTAATTTAGGACTTTATTCTATAAATGTTAGTACTGCAGTATCCATAACTAAATGCTGATTTTAATTATGGGGAAATATGTATCAATGTGTTTTTAAAAGTAACATTGTTTTATTTTGTATAAAAATGCCTTCTCTTCCCTCTCCCTTTCCTGTGGTTGTCTCTTTTCTTTCTCCAAAACCACTCTTGTTATCACAGACAAAGACCCTAAAATTGGGTGGGTGTTAGGATTCTAAGGACTAATAAGGTTTATCACAATACCTAATAAAACACACTTCCAATTTTTATCAACTGCAAGTTGAAACAGTCATCCTCTGCCTTAAATATTTATTAACATGACTATTAACACTCACTTTTACCCAATTCAAAACTTTTGCTTTATGGGTTGGAGTTTATAGATAAAAGAATACAAAGGAAAGAGGTCTGCATAAATTATAAGTTTCATGATGTTATCGATAAGTTCTTGTTATGTTAATAGGAAATTCTACCATTACACCCTTTAGAACTTGAAGTTAAAATTTAAAATTCAATATATGAAATTTCTTTAAAAGAGTATGAGATGGGGACTAACCTAAGAATTCTAAAACAATAGCCATATTCCAATTTTTTTAAATTACTCAGGTATAGTGAGCATGTAATAATAAATAATGCACTCATTTGTGAAAACTAAATTCAGACCTTTTGCCCCATATAGGTCCAATTTCTCTGCTGTAAAAAAAAAAAAAAAAGTTGCACTGGTTTCATGGCAATCTAAAAAGAAGAAAAGGAAATAAATGCCCGTGAAGGATTTTGATAGGTTCTTAACAAGATGAACTCAGCTTTTTGCTCACCTTGAACTGATTTCTTAAAGTTGTCCTAGAATATGAGCGTACAAGTGATGATAATAACAATAATATGAATCACAATTCTCTTCCAGACAGAAACCTGATATGGCAGTTTTTAGCTCAGAACAACTTCCCTGATTTATAATACCTAGATTGTTGTGGATATAGTGGAAAACTCTAAGAATACAATAAAGATCTTTTTTTAATATTAAAAAAAATTAATTTTACTCAAAGTTATAAGACTCTAGAAGTCTGATAGTAAAATTCATTTCCAGACTGTTGTTTCATGCTCCTGACCTGCAGGTATATAGGTTTATTACGGTACAGTTGTCAAAGTTACCATCTCTTGTGCATATGCACTTATTTTTCTGGAGTAAAAATTTCATTCTTTTACTCTTTCTCTCCCTCTCTTGTACAAATGCACACAAATCCACTATCACAATAAATAATTTCATGGCTTTATAAAATCAGATTATCAAAAGGAGGAAAGTTAAGTCAAATTGTGGTCTTATGAGCTTGTCTAGGTCCTCTGGGTACGATTATTATGTGGTGACTTGAAGATACATTTATTACACTCTTTGCAATGTCTAAAATTTTAATTTTCCGCTATGAAGCATCTAAGGTCTGTCTGCGAAAGTCGGAAATGTGTTTCTAATTGCTTTTTCCATGCAAAAAAGATACAATAGATTACCAACAATAGGACTATTCATCATCTGTCTAAGTGCAGCTTCTCTTCTGCATGCAATATTTATGAGTATTTATATAATCCTGGCTAATGCTAACAATCAATGCCTACTTGATGAGCCAACCTATATAATTGTCAAATGTCTGAAACTCACCAAGAGATTAAGTTTATTATTGGCTTCTGTTCCAGATTGTATTTGTGATTAAAAGAAAGAGAAAGAGAGAAAGAAAACGTATCTTTTTGAAGTTTCTGTCAGGAACAGGAAAATGCTCTAGCTGTGTTTTTCTTGTTGATAGTAGAAGCCCTTTTATTACTGTCTATCTATTTTCTTGCATAAACTATAATAACAAAATAAGAAGAGATGATTCTTCTTACCTCTGTATTTGTGAAAGGCATCTCAATGTATAGTTTCTGTGATGCTGGAATTAAAAACAAAATTCAATTCCTTTAATAATTTAATTGGGAACTTTCAGACATTAGAAGAGTTAAGCTGAGTTCTCATCAATTTGCAAATATGGACTGCTTGCATGTCTTTTGCTATTTTTCTTATTTTGTTATTTTTATTAAGAACATGATTTGTATTCTAAGTGATATTCATTAAGTACTGGTCGATCTATTATTTTACTCTTTTTTTATACAGAGTACTGCAGTTGAACCAAGGGTATCATAAATTTTTATTTATTTCAGTATTAACCAAGATATGAAATTGCAAGTTTATATTTTATGTTTGAAATGTTTATCAATTACTTTTATCTTATTTTGTGGCATAACTCATTTATGTTTATAAACTCTTAATTTGCAGTTTCTTGGTTACCAAACTTAATTTTTTACCTAACACCTTTATCTGCAAAATTCAAACCAAAAAAATTTTCAAGTCTCTATTTATTCACTTAATAATTTATAAGTACACGCTATGTATATCATACCATGCCAGATTCCATAGATGATACAAAAAAACTCTAAGTTAAGATTATTGATCTCAAAATTTGTACTTCTATAGGGAAAAGCGTCATCTAAAGCAAATGCAATAGCAATGTGCAAGAAGGTAGTGGGAATTTAGAAAATTATTGCTGAATCGTATAGTCAGAAGACAGCATCTCAGAGAAGGTGGGACATAAATTTTGCCCAGAGAAGTTGATGGAATTTGAATGGGCCAAGAGAAAAGAAGAGCCTAGGTGAGAAGGGGACCATAAACAAAGGCTCAGGTGTAGAAATGATTTGTATGTATGGCTCAGTAGGCAGATCAAAGTGGGGGGAAAAAAAAGAGAGAGAAAAAGTGTTTCTGTTGGAATAACTGAAATAGCTGGAGATAGCTTCGTGAAGGCAATCAGTAAGTAGATTGTGTAGATAAGGTATTGAATTTCACACTTCAGAGTTTGTGTTTTATGTTTTTATGTAATAGAAATCCACTTTTAAATGATCCATAAGTGATGACAAGTCAGAAGCAGAATTTTACAAACATTTATCTAAGTGCAGTTGCAGATAAAATAAAGAGTTGCCCTGCCCAGAGACAGGTTAAGCTATACTCCCAAGAATATTATCAAACCAGCTCTATACCAGGCCACAGGCGGAACACCCTGGTGAATATTAGGATTTAATTTAATACTGGAAAGTTATGTTTTGCTTTTTGTGTGATGGCTGGAATTAAAAAGTGAGGGAACATTATAAAGAGGGAAATTAGACTAAATAGGGCTTAAGAAGGTTGGTTATTACTCCAGGAAGCCTTTTGTAGGTTTCTATACTCCCAGCTTCCCAAAATCTTTTACTGGCATGCCTGGTTTTTGTTTTCAGGACTTAGTGTCATTCAAGGTACTGGTTGCAATGAACTGAATTTTGTCGCCCCAATCTCACTGAAGCTTAATCCCCAGTGTATCTGTTGAGAGTGGGAAATCCTACTATGGTAATTGAAAGGTGGGACCTTGAAGAGGTGATTAGATTGTAAGGACCATGCCCAGTTCATGGGTGTGGTTCTGAAGGCTTTTAAAAGGAGAGCACTTGGGATTCTTTCTTCCTGCTCCTGCCTTTCTTGAAATATGATACCCTGCATTACCACCAAAGAAGACCCTCATGTGGTCCCTAGATTTTGAATCCCAGCCTATGACACTGTAAGCAATAAATATTGTTTCTTTATTAATTAACCAGTTTCAGGTATTTTGTTATAAGCAACAGAAATGGACTAATGCACTGGTGTTCCCAAAGCGGAAACAATACAGATAGGATAAGATCACAAATGTGGTTATTTCTTTTATATCCCTTAGTAATCGTACATTGTTTTCTTTCCTTCTCCTTCTTGTCCACCCTCATCTCTGCCCCCTTACCCTTCTTTTCTTCTCCAGTCCTCCTTTTATCATCAACCCTTTTCTCTTGTCTATCTTCTTTTTGTTGTTAAAGAATGGTGGTAAAGGGCACAACAGAGGTATACAGAGAAACAAAAAGGTAATACAGTACATCACTTCTAGAAACCTTGGAACACTTGTTGTGGGAAATATTGATTCCTGAGAGTTAACAGACTTTATTAGAACAATCAGAGAGAAAAGGTGCTAATGACAAAAGCCAAAAAATGGCATTTTCTTAATGAAAATTCCCTTTCTCTTTTTCTCATGCCAGTTCTTCATATGTAGGCTATTTTTACCATAGTTTATAAGCATGCCAGGTAGCCTAAACACTGAGGATGAAGGCTTGGATTATCATTAGATGGAGTGGCACCATCAGGAGAATTCCCTCAACAGGGTCTTGCAAAGTGGAGCAGGCATGCGACAGTTTAAGTGACAGATAATTTGGGTGTCTTCAATTCACCACTTACCTACTGTAAGGATACAGGGTTGTAGAAGGCAGAAGAGCTTGAATGGAGAAGACATCCTACTTCCAGTACTTCCTACACAAGATGCAGTGACCACATGCTTCCAGTAAGAATTGTATGACCTGTAACTATTTCTTCTAAATTATGCCTGGCCCCGAATTGTATATATGCTCTAAATGATAGCCATGTGGGATAGAAAGATTCAAATACTAATCTTAAAACATACATCACTACATGTCACGTATGCTTAATATATATTTATATTTATATTTATATTTATATATTGATTTTTCTCAGTGAAAGCCCACCAAATGGCTATTTATTTTGAGTGTGTTTCTTGACATATTTTGTTTCCTAAATTCATCTGATAACACTGTAGCATGAACCATTGTTTACATATACTATAAAAATAGATTCAATTTAAACTTTAAGAAGGGGAAATATGGTTCCATGCTGAAAAAAGACTCCAAAATTCATTTTTCCGTGCAAAATTTAGAATGTTCACCACAATTTTTTAAAGTGACACATTCTCCAGCAAGAGGTTGTACATACTGACTGAGCAAAATCTTTGGAGTTTTTCAGCAAGAGAGTCTCCTCCAGTATTCATTCATCTGTTCACTACTCTTGCCAGGTATGTAGGCTTTCTGATGGATAACGGAAATTAATTAAATTTGGCACATGTTATATTTACAGTATTTTAGCAAAAGAGTTTAGCACAATTCTGCTGGTATTTCTTCTTTAAAAATATTTACAATTTCCATTTTAGTGGAATGTTTAAGCATTAATATCAGACTTCAATTCTCTAAATAAAGTGTGAGAGTATTATCAGAGAAAGCTCTCATTGCTCAAATGAAATATAAAGCATTTGGGGGGGGGGGGACAAAAACATCCCAAGCTCTTAGAGGCAATTAGGCCCATTAGTTGCAGTTCTCCTTTAAGAGGGAGAGGATAATCTAATTGAATGGCCATGTGCACTATTTTATTAGGCTGATGCTTTACATTTTAGCATAGTTGGCGTTTATGAAAGGAATCCTTTGCTTGGAGAAACTTTAAAATGGCCCAAACAGACAATTTATCATCTTGATATGCCCTGCTGACTGTTTATATTATTCAAAGATTTAAAGTAAGGTGACTGCTATCTAAGCCTTGAGCGATATTTTTAAGCACAGATTTCTATCACATAGTCTCACATGCTGTAACTGAGTTGCATGTCGAACAGGAGATTGTCATCAGTATTGAAAAAATCATTCGGCAGTAAATAACCTTTGGAATAGGATTTTACAAAACTATGTTAAAGCCCATTGAATGTCAGATCATGAGGCTAATCTGAGCGATATTTTTAAGCATAGATTTCTATCACATAGTCTCACATGCTGTAACTGAGTTGCATGTCGAACAGGAGATTGTCATCAGTATTGAAAAAATCATTCGGCAGTAAATAACTTTTGGAATAGGATTTTACAAAACTATGTTAAAGCCCATTGAATGTCAGATCATGAGGCTAATTTTAATAGACATGATCTATAAATTTTATAAGAGCTATGAAAGTTAGAGTATCCCGAAGGAAATAGCTGTTTTAATTTATATTGTGTATTGTAAGTTAGTTGTGGTGCCACTGATGAAGGGACTTCTCAGTTAACTTTCAGGACAAAGCTAGGATGGATACTGGTTTCTACTATCATAATATAATATCATAATCTAGCCTACACAATAGAGCCCTGAATAAATCAAACTGTGGCTTTGCACTTCTTTGAACAATTGCCTTACGTTTAACTAATATTATTTGGCCAGCAAAGGTCCTGTAAATGCTGAAAGGAAAGAAAAAAGTCACAAACTATGTTTATATACATATTTGGAAAATAACCATGACTAAAGGAGAATGTTGTTTCTGCTTAGAATTTCCACTCACTGTGAAAAATTCAGACATGCACCTTTTTGAAACACTTCATGATAATTTTTCCCCACAACTTAAAATGTAACGTCAAGAGCGTAGAGAGGAATTTAGTAAATGTTTTCCTTACTAAGTAAGGGTCACCAGTTAAGAGTTTCCTTAAATAAATTTCTAGAGAGTTTTTAAATACCATTGTTGTGTCTCCCCCAAAAGTGGACATTGAAGTCCCAACCCCAGGTACCTCATAATGTGACTATTTTTGAGATAGGGCTTTTAAAGAGGAGGGAATTAAAGTTAAATGAGGTCATTAGTGTAGGCTGTGATCCAATATGACTGGGGTCTTTAGAGGAAGGGGTTAGGACACAGACACACACGCACAGGAAACCACGTAGAGACAGAGGAAGACACCGTCTACAAGCCAAACAGAGAGGTCTCAGAAGAAATGAAACTTACTTACACCTTGATCTTGGACTTCTAGCCTCCAGACTGTGAGAAAATAATTTTTTACTGTTTAAGCCACCCAGTCCATGGTACTTTGTTATGGCAGCCAGAGCAGACTAATACAATTATTAATACTGCAGTGCAGTTTTCTTTGGCAGTATTTCTTACTCATCTGGACACTAGACTAAGAGAACATGATTGTCTTTGTAAAAATTCTTTATGATGATTATACCCAAATTTCTCCACAATACAGATGCCAAAAAAATATTTTAAAGGGAGACAAAAGAGAATATTGTGTTGTGAAGAGACAACATCCATTCACTTTATCCTTCATAAGTTCACTTGAGGATTTTGCAATATATCTGTGCATTCCATTCAACATTGTAAGTGCTGAACAAATCCTTATCTACTGACTGATAGAATCCAATGTAACTGTTATCCTAAAGAGCAATGAAATGCTTCCTCGGGATCTTTTGTGTAGAAAACACTATCTGAGAACATTAAGGAAAATGAACAGTCAATTATTGAGATTGTTAATTCTTCCTCCTGGCCTGGAAATTGTAGAATGTACATGATTGGAGTCAGTCAACTTTCTTTATAATGATAAAAATAACAATAATATGTTACTTCATTAATGAGAAATAAATTATATAAGTCATAAAATACTTAAAATAATAATAAATTTGTAGCAGCGACCATCAATTGAGAGATGACTCTGTCAGGCACTATGCAAAGTAATTTAATATACTGTAGTTAATTCTTTATAACTATTTGAAGAAGGTAGAATTCTTTCCATTTAAAGATGATAAATCTGAGTACCAGAGGGTAGAGTAAGAAGACCCAGATCACAAAACTGTTAAGCAACAGAGCCAGGATTCAGGTCAAGATAATGGAATGAAAAATACTCTTTATCTATACCCAATCTGTATTGCCCAGTGCCTGATACATTTATTTTCTTTTTTTACCATTTTTATAATTTGCCTTCTTACTAATGATAATAGTCATTAAAAAAATAAGTTAGGATGATTGTGTTTCTTATCTTTAGTTCATAAAGTGAAAAGCATGTGTTTGAAAAATTTTTGTTTGTGTATCTGTTTGTTGCCCTCAGTATCCACTTATCCTAATCATATTTGATTTCATCTTGAGAACTATAACTCCATTTCCCTTGCTGTCGCTTCTGGTGACTGGTGTCTTTTCTTCAGGTCTTTCTCTCTCTCTGTATTTTGGAAAAAGTGACTTAGCAAGTTAGATTTTCTTTCTGGGACTTTGAATCTTGAACTGAGTGAAAGAAGTATAGAACAAATGGCTAGAATCCATTTTCCATCAGGAAACTTGGGTGAGTCTCAAACTGTTCCCACTACCAAAAATCTCAGGAATAGCCTGCATCCAGTTGTTTCCAAATCTGTTGTTCAAGATTTTTTGTGCATGCATGCCTGTGTGTGTACACATGCGAACTAATTTTATTGTCGTTGTTACAAAATTCCTGTTATGATAGATGTTTGCTGTTTCTTGTAATGGCATAAGTCAGGGAAAACAGAAAAAGACAAGCAATAGTAGAAGCAGCGTGTGTGTGTGTGTGTGTGTGTGTGTGTGTGTGTGTGTGTGTGTGTGTGTGAAAGAGAAAGAATGAGATAGTGAGAGCCAGAGAAACAGCTTCAAACTCTTGACTGACTAAATTTAACTGATCGTTTGTATCAACTATGTATCATCTTTATTGTAATTCAACTGTTTTTAAATGACCTTCTTCCTGAAATTTCTTATGCGTTTTTTAAGTTTTCATACAGTTAGTTTAGTGCCAGGTATTATTTTGTCTGGCAGGATATTATCTCTTCCATTGATCCATGTGAATTAATAAGTAGCTGATACAACCTTTATTTTCTCATATTCTTATTGCCAGAGACACCACAGGAGCCAAAATGCATAGGGTGCAAAAAAATCTGTGAGAATATGTTCTCCTGCTGTCAGGGCATGGCAAATGTATTCCCGGAATCTAAATTGGAGCTTGAAATTATTTTCATTATAGTCCCAATATTAGACTTAGTATTACAGAATGATCTTTTTCAACTCAGAAATCTTGTGACTTTATTATGCTTCAGTGTATGGTGATAGACAGATTCAGGGTTTGACATAATAACCACACGACATTTAATTTATGCTAAGATGTGTTCAAATAACCAACACATAAATGAACTTTTGGAGAAAAAAGTTTATAAATATGAGGCCATCTACTTCTTATGTCTGTCCTAGAAATGACACATCTTGAAGCAGTAGTTTTGCAATGACAATAATTGATTCTGCAAAATTTTCTTTCTGCAAAAATGCTTTAGAGTAACACTTTCTAGATTAACTATTGGACATTTCAAGAGACATTATATATATTGTAAACCCACAAGAATGCTTTGCTTGTTTATTTTAATTCATCTATGCTATTCAGTTAACCAAAGGCCATCACAAAACATTTTTTAACCTAATAGAAAAGCTTAGCTGACTTAAGTTGTCAACTGTAGTGATAATCCTGACAATGCATCCTCACACCACTCAGTGACTATAACTATTTAGAAATGAGTTATTAAAAAAAATAAATAAGGTCTGGTTTTTATGAGAGTGGGCCATTTTTCTTTCCATAGTTACCAATATATCCAGGTCATATGTAAAACACATGTCTGCCTCTTTATCAGGCAGCATTCCAAGTCCAATCAGATATTAATATTTTCCCTTAACACTCTGGTATTTTTTTCTGGCTCAGACTTTATTAGTATAATTTATAAAATCCTGACTGTGCTCAATCCCTATTAGTTGAAGATACATCTTCAGGGATTGTCTCACATGTGCAGTCAAATAGTCATTACTATTATACTCTTTCACTTTGGAAAATCTATCAGTTTCGTGTTTCTATACTTGACATTTTGAGTGAGTCTATTTATGTGAGATGTTCTGGTAATTCCTTCAGCCATTGTTTTGAACCATTTCATAATGTATGTGATCTAATGGTGAATAGCACAGTTGGGAAGGTTGAGTTTACCCTCTCTTTCCATTGCATCATGCTCCTGTATAAGTCAGAGTGAAGTGTTCCTTGTTTTCTTATTGCCTTTTAGAGATTTTAGTGACTTGGGCATTTTTTCTGAACAATTTCTGAGACAAAGAGGAAAATAAAAGATGTGCAGTATTTCTCTTTCCATACATGGTTTGTTTCACCTAACATATTTTTTTCCAAGCCCATCCATGTTGTTGCAAATGGCAGGATTTCATTCTTTTTTATGGCTCAGTAGTATTTTATTGTGTATATACACCACATTTTCCTTATCTAATCATCCATCTATGGACATAGTTTGGTTATTGTAAATAGAGCAACGATAAACACGGGAGTGTAGGTATCCCTTCAACATGATGATTTCAATTCCTTTGGGTATATACCCAGTAATGGGATTGCTGGATCATATGGCAGCTCTATCTTTAGTTGTTTAAGAAACCTCTATATTGTTCTCCATAATGGCTGTGCTAATTCACAGTCACATCAACAGTGTAGGAGGGTTCTCCTTTCTTCACATCCTTGCCAGTATTTCTTATTCTTAGTCATTCTGATAATGTCCAGTCTAACTGGGGTGAGATGATATCTCAATGTGGTTTTGATATGCATTTCCCTGATGATTAGTGATGCTGAGCATTTTTCATATACCTGTTGGCCATTTATATATCATTTGAGAAATGTCTATTTAGCTCCTTTGTGCATTTGTTAATCAAATTTTTTGTTTTATTACTGTTAAATTATTTGAGTTCCTTGTATATTCTGGATATTAAATCCTTGTCAGATTTATAGTTTACAAATATTTTCTACCATTCTACAGGTCGGCTTTTCACTTGGTTGATTTTTACCTTTGCTTTACAGAAGAATTTCAGTTTGATATAATCCCATTTATTTATTTTTGTCTTTTCTTGTCTGTGCTTTTGGGGTCTTATTAATAAAATCTTTGTCCAGCCCCACATCCTGGGATATTTCCCTTATGTTTCTTCTAGGAGTTTTAAAGTTTCAGGTCTTATATTGAAGTCTTTTATCTATTTTGAGTCGATTTTGGTATATGGTGAGAGGTATGGGCCTAGTTTCACTCTTCTACATATGGATATCCAGTTTTCCCAGCACCATTTATTGAAGAGGCTGTCCTTTCCCCATTTTATGTTCTTGGGGCCCTTGGCAAAGATCAGTTGACTGTGAATACATGAGTCAGTTCGTGGGTTCTCTATTCTGTTCCATTGGTCTGAGTGTCTGTCTGTTGAAGTGCTAACCTCCAATGTGACTGTGTTTAAGGAGGTAATAATGTTAACAGAGATCACAAGACTGGGACCCTAATCCAGTATGACTGGTGTTCTTATAAGAAAAGGAAGAGACACTCTTCTCTTAACCTTAATTACCTTTTAAAGACCCTATCTTTATTTTTTGTTTGTTTTTTTTTTCCTATTCTTTTTATTGGTTATGAATATTCATGGGGTACAAAGCAAATTGTCACCACTCATACCTAAGATGTGATGGCCAGATCCATACTGGCAGCATGTCCATTACCACAAATTGTGATTATACCTTCTGTCCCCCACCCAATTATCCCCTCAATTATCCCTGACCTCCCTCCTCATCCCCCTTTCCCCACTCCACTTTGGATCCCTAGGTATGTTCTCTCCTTCTGTAAGTCCAACATACCACTGTGGCAAAGACACTATCTTTAAACACAGTCACATTGGAGTTTAGGGCTTCAACATATGAATTTTGGGAAGACACAGTTCAGCCCCTAACAGTACCCAAGGCAGATTCCACTAAGAAAGTATTAATAATTGCTAAAGATCATTTCTGAAATGCCATTTAGTATAATTCACCTCTCACTTTGAGAAACATTTAATTGTAGTACTTAAATGTGAAAATAAAATGTAGGAAAACAGACAAGAGTACCTGACTTACGTTCTATTTAAACAAAAACCAAATTCTAGAAATCCTAAGAAGTTAATTATCTTTACAAATTTTATATCTCTGCTAAATACTGTGCAGAAATAACATTATGAATAGTTGTCCCTTTAACCACTCTAGCCCTAGAATAAGCTTGCTTCAGTTGTTCTTAGCTGCTTTTTTTCCATTTTGAGTCAATTGCTCATATCCCTATACCACAGACACAAAGGCAGCTCTCCAGCGTTTTGCATGCTATGCTGAGAGACTTCAGCCAAATGAGGGAGGCCTTGACAGTTTCTTCAAACTACTACTTACTGCCTATTTTTCATTATGTTCAAAAATGTCATTTCAATAGCCAGAGGATAGATTTTTGGGGGAGTTGCGATTGTCTGCTTCTTCAATTATTTAAACTCATAAAGGGCTTTAGAAAAATATTTGTATTATTTTCTGGTAGAAATGCATACCACACACTCAACACAAATCTTGCCTGAAATGTAAGCAAACTTACTAAATATTAAAGTTCGAAAAGAAAATTAGAAGATAGTAGTATCAAAAAGGATAAAAGAATGCAATATATACTCATATACCAGAAAAGAAAATAATTTGAGATTTTCTGCATGATAAAGGACTTATTTAAAATGACAAAATCCAAAACTTTTTAAATTCAGTAGTATTTGGCATATTACTCCCTTGCATATTACCCAATTCATACACATTCAAACCCACACATTCCTGTAGTATAGCCTTTAGCAGCTGCTCCTGCTGAGAAATTCTATGACATAGAAAAATGTATTAATAACAAATATTTGAAAACTCACAATAACTTTACAAATATAACTTATATCCCACTGTTAAAATCCAGAACAAAATTGGATATTAGAGATTTGTAGTAAGGAGTTGGTTCCATTTTTATTAATATAGTGGTATCATTTTTTATTGGGAGTAAAAGTTGAAAAGATATATAGAGCCATTTAATTTCCATGGCTTCTTTATTTTGCAAACATTTAGAGGATAGAAATTGTTACAAGTATCCAGTATTATCTATACTCAAGGAGTAGACATGAATATTTCTGAATTATGATCACTCAAAAGTTTTGCTAAATCAAAGATTGATATAGTTTAAATATTCAGAGAGTAACTGCACATTTACAAATAGTTCTATCATTTCTTCAAGAAATTCTAGTGAATTGAAAGATTGTAAAACAAAGCAAAACAAACAAGCAATCATCTAGAAAATTGTCTGTTAGAACAGATAAATTTCTTGGTGTGGGTCTTCTCTTTTGTAAATTGGAAAATAAAAAATTTTTGAAATAAAGGAGCAAAATTTTTAAAATAAATTTGATTTGATTCAATCAGAGATAGACTATATGGTATGCATATGTGGAAACCCACAAATTAGGATAAATTACAGACATTTTTATCCTTTGGCCCCATGTAGAAGGGTCAGGTGAGACAAGGAAAATAATAAGCTTTTAAAAATAAGTTAAAAACTGCAAAATCATCCTAGAAATGCCAAGCTACTACTAATAAAATCAGATACCTCTTAATGAAGCAGTTTAGCAGTTTCAACAAGAAAGTATAAGTGATATCTCAATTAAAGAAGGGTTTTATTGCTTTTGCTTGATTCTCCAGTACAAATAAAAAGAGATAATGTCAGAAGAAAATACAATGGGCTTTTGGGAAATAATAAAAGGGATTATAATATACTGGCTAAGAACACAGGTCCCGGTCATAAAAAGATTGGAAATTTTGATTTAACATTTAGTAGCTGTATATTATTTAGCAAGTTACTTAACTCCATAAATCTCAATTTCTCATGATAGGGTTGTGTTGACAATCAAAGAGGAAAGTGTTTAAGATCATGCTTGGAATATGTTGGAATATGTTATTCTTGATAATTATAACTACAAGTTTTTAAGTTCACCAATCTGATGATTTTATTTTTTACTTTGAGCAGGTCCTAAAGAGTCACACTGTGATTGTTTCCTATGGGAAGAAAGGCATTTTCTTTTTTTGTATTGTTTTCTGTACAGTTATTTATAACTTTATTGGTTTCTTTTCTCGATTATATATGGGATGCATCCCTTTGCAATTAAAATTATTTTAAAAAATAATAAATAAAATTTAAATATCTTTGTTCTATTGTCCAATTCCACTCTTTTGAAATAACCAGATATTTAGCCATCCACAGTCTTTTCCAGAGCACAGGAACACATACACTCATATGTAGAATTTTTTTCCCCAAAAAATGTGTTCTGCAACTTTTTTTCCTATTTAAATATGTATGTCATGTTATGTTTTCTATAATTTTTAAAATTCAAATAAATATGCTTCTAATTCTAATGGTAATATCCAAAAATGTGTTCACAAAATGATTTGAGCAATTGCAGAAAAACTGAAACAAATACAAAGCATCCTGGAGGATAAACAGAACTATTTTGTTTGAATAGTGGATTTGAGTATTTTGGTGGGTAAGAAAGGGCATGTCAAAGACGTGCGTTTTGACAGCTACAAATTTTAAAAATTAATATTTTTTCTTTTATTCATAACTAAGTTTTCTGTGTTAAGAATGTAGATAACTCATTGTCTATATTAATACACAAAATGCAATAGGTAATATTCTGATCTATCAACAACAAAAGTGTGAGATAATTTCACATTCAATAGAGTACAGTGATCTTGCTCTTTGAAACAAATGAATAACCCAAATGCCTACTTGACGATCTAATTCTTATTCTAACTCCAGAAAGAAAGACAGCATTCATTTTCTATTCCAAAATGTGAATGTATACTGCTCAATATTGTAAAGTCACTCTGCTGTCTAATGTCCGCATTATCCTGAAACTTAAAATAATGCTGGTATTCAGGCTCTGAACAGTGTAGAGATTATTGCAGACAATTTCATTAGTCCCACAGTGATTGTCCTGCATGAGAAGGTTTATTTTAAGTTGTACAAAGTGTACTAGCTTATCAGTTTCTAATTACATTTTATTAAAATATCAGTCTGGGGCTTTTCTTATAACCAGACAAGAACACTTGATCTTCATTTCTTTAAAAAACAAAACAAAAAAACTCTTATTTTAAAATTTTAATGCTTATGGGAGAATCAAACAATCTCTAATTTTTTCAAGTTTTTATTATAATTGGAATTAAATATCAATAAATTCAGGTCTAAATTTTATGATCTCATTCTGCAGTACATAAAGAAAGCTGAAATCTCTATGTCTACATTTAAAATTACTTCTTCAATTCTATATCCATTATTCTTTTTCTTCTAATTGAGTTGCCTTAACTTCAGTAAATTGCCCTGGTAACCAGGTTTCATTAACATGTGTATAAATTCTCAGTTGCATGTCTTGGCAATTTATCTATATTAGCAATTTCTGATTTCTAATAGTCCAGAAGAATACAACAAGGTTGTTTTCTTCTTTTTGTTCTAAATGGTCATAGAATAGCCTCCTCCTTCAGTCAATGGACTTGAGGTTGGAACTAATAGAAATTGCTTCCAATTTAGAGTTCCCTGAGGACAGAGACTCTCAGATGTGTATTTTTCCACAGTGCCTGACAAAGTGTATTATACTTAGACAACTGATACACCTTGATTCTTTGAATTGAAACAGTTCATGGAAAGACATACAGTGTTACTAAGTGCAATATGTATCTAAAATTTTGTATGCCCAAATTTTAAGCCGTTGGTTTGTTAGGGGAGCAAAAGTAGAGTAAGAAAATCTCGAGGGTGACTAATACCTTTGAGCCTCAATATCTCATTTTCCTCCCCTGTAGAAGAGGGATGTTAAAAATAATAAAAACTACTTTAGAAAAGCATCATGAGGATTAAATGAAACAGCTGGATATTGTCTGGCACATAACGTACACTCAACAAGAGTAAGGTATTAATGAAGTACAATGGCTCTTTGACTTCTCCTTGGGAGGAAAAAAAGAGTGAAGTGCTATTTTTTGAATCCCTGTCACACACATGAAGCATAGTAATAAGTGCTTTCCTTAGGTTACTTACTTTTTTTTCCTCATCAAATAATTAAGTAGCCATAGTATAAATAGAAATTAAAACTGCAGGGAGTTATAGTTGTTTAATGAGATGTGGTTGATAACATAAAGTGGATGGAGTTCAGGACATGCTACCCCCAAATATAGTACTTTGGCATTTGAGAAAATCATAGAAGGAGGAAGGTCACTCTTACCTTCCCTTCACCTTTCTCCCCTGATGCCTGTCATAAAGCCTTTATTACAGAGGTGCCCCTCTGTACCCAGAGGACAAGAATATCCATATCTCTGAAGACAAAAGGGACAGAGAGAAGAATCTAGACAAACAGGCTCTGCTAAGTTCTTCCAGTTTATAACCATTAGATCAGACCCCCTTTGTCCAATCACACTTCTCCAAAATTATCCACTTCTTCATCAAACTATAAAAACACACAGATCTTTCTGTTTCTTTGTATCTTAATTTCTGAAGGCTCCTATGTTATGTAAAATTTGTATTAAACAGATCTACATGCTTTTCTCTTGTTAATGTGTCTTTCGTTACAGGCGCCTCAGCCATGAACCTAGCAATGGGAGAGGAAAGAAATCTTTCCTTCTCTACACAGTTCAAACATCTGAGACCAGAGAACTTGCTCTTTCCTGGACACTCTGAACATGAGTGCTGTGACATTCGATGGCATGAAGGCACAGAAATAAAGAGGAACAGGATATGGCACATGGGTCACTGGCTTCTACTTAAAAATTCATGGTGGATTCACTGGGAGGTTCATTAGTAGACAAAGTTTACTTGGAGGTAGTAGAAACGAAAGCTTATGTATTCAGACACCAGCTTAAATATCAAACAATGCACATTTATACACACCATAATAAGTATTTAACACATATTAACCATTGCTACTATTATCTGATAAAGATGTCATTGAAATAAAATTACTTACTCTATAATTCTGAACATAATGGTTTTAATGTTACAAACTGGTGAGGTCAGGGGTCCCAGTATAGCTCCTTTATACTTTCTTTCCCATCCACTGCCGCTCATGATAATAAAACAAACCCTTTTGACTTAGTCACAGATGACAGGAAGGTACTGCCAACAAATACTAGCAAGAACTCAGAAAATATTACATTTTATGGAAATGCTACATGAAACAGTCAAACCTTTCTGGTTGAGGACAACAGACAGGATATTCTCAGCACCTAATGCAGTCTGTACACTAGTAGAAACCAAAAATCTAAGCTACTTAGGAAAATTGCTTTGTAGCAATTTTAATTTTAAGACGTTTAAAATGCAGAGACCCCCTAATGAGAATCCTTTTCTACTTCAGAGTTTTCAACGTTGTCATTTTATTTAATGCTGCTGCCAGGTTGTTAGATTTCCTTTTCAGATTCATAAGATGTTAGCACTTTATTGTAGGCTAATGAGGAAAAACATAACAAATATATATTTTTACATCATTTTCACATTTATAGTCAGCATCTTTCTTATATGAGTTTACAGTAACACAACAGCAAAAGGAAAGGTTAAATTGCACATTAATTTTTTTTTGCTAGTAGTTTTTTAAAAAATTAATCCAATGTCTAATTATAGCATTAAATTCCTTTACAGAGAGAGACAAAAAAAAAAACACAACAAAATATTAAGTGAATATTTAGGAAGTTCTATAGCAGAAAATTGCCTTTCCAGAGATTCTCATAATGGTGATTTTTGAGCATCCTCAGTGACTTAACACATCACAGACTCTTATTCTCATAATGTTTTCTAATTCTATAGACAAATAATGCCAGGCCTCTGGTCATTTTTCCATGTGCATACTCTAACACACCAGCCAGAATAGGGTTTCCTTCATGTTATTGTTTAGGTGAAGAGAATGACAGTTCAAAAAGTCCATTCAGATCAAAGCAACTTTATGGTCTACTTAAGATTCATGCATGGATTCTAAAGGACCTGCATTGAGCATTGGTGGCATTGTATGGAATGACTATAGCTTCAAGCAGTATTTCAATGAAAAAAAAAATCTTGTGAAATATGCTATAATCTATGTATAGACTTTCTCTTTTATTTTTAATGATCCGTGTGTGTGTGTGTGTGTGTGTGTGTGTGTGATTGTGTGGTTCATGCATATTTTTAAGAATAGTGACAAGGGGACCATGGCATCATCATTTTTTATCCATTTTGGGTGGGAGCGCACAGAAGTTAGCATTGCCAGATAATATACAAGATGCCCAGTTGAATTTAAATTTCTGATAAACAATGAGTAATTTTTTAGTGTAAATATGTCACAAATATGGAATAGAACATACTCATAATAAAATATTATTTATTGGATGTAACTGGATGTCTTATATTTCTTTTTTCTTTTTCCAAATTTATTAATATAAAATTGACCAAAAAAATTGCATATATTTAAGTACAATGTGATGTTTTGATATACATATATGAGTACATTGTGAAATGATCGCCACAATCAAACTAATTAACATACTACTCATTTCACATAGCTACCATTTTGTGTGTGTAAGATCTACTGTCTTAGCAAATTTCTTTTTTTTTTTGACCGGTAAGGGGATCACAACCCTCGGCACGGTGTGGTCCGCACCATGCTCAGCCAGTGAGTACACCGGCCACCCCTATATAGGATCTGAACCCGTGGCCTTAGGCGCTACCAGAGCTGCACTCTCCGAGTGAGACACGGGGCCGGCCCAGCAAATTTCAAGTACATAATACATTATTATTAACTACAGTCACCATGCTGTACTTTAGGTCTCCAGAACTTATTCATCTTATAACTGAAAGTTCATACCCTTCAATCAACCTCTCCTTATTTTTCCCATCCCCCGACTTCTGGTACTCACCCTTCTGCTCTCTGTTCTTATGAGTTTGTCATTTTTAGATTCCATATATAAGTGAAATTGCACAGTATTTGTCTTTCTGTGCCTGGCTTATTTCACTTAGCACAATGTTCTCCAGCTTCATTCACGTTGTTGCAAATGACAGGATTATCTTCTCTTTAAAGGGTGAATAAGCTACTTTTCAAAAGAAGACTTATAAATGGCCAACAGTATTGGAGCAGCCAGCAAAGGAGACTGACTAGGAACAAACAGTAAGTCAGGAAAAAAATCCAATACTGTATAAATATACAAGAAGCCAAAAATAATATTTGTTCTCAGAAAATGGGATTGATCAACTTAGATAGAATGGGCCTCCAGATGAGATAATTTGAGAGCTGAAAAGGGATTAATGTATTTGGTAATATGATGGCTATTGGTGATTGGGTAAGAGCAGATTTAGTGGAGTAGTCAGGAGCAGAAGTGGCTGAACGTACTGAAAACACCAGCAAGGACGTGAACATGAAACTGTGAACAACTCTTGCAAGAGGCTGTGCTGTAATATGAAAGAAGGAAATGTGGTTATATTTTAAAAGAAGCAAGATTTTTTTAATAGATAGAAAAACCCGAAGAATGTTTTATCTTGATGAAGATAATACAATAGAGAGGGAGGAATTGTTGGTGCAGGAGAGAAAATTTCAGAAACAATGACTTTGAAAGATGAAAGAGAACAGGATCTATAGCACAAAAGGAGGGATTGGCCTTTGATAAGAGTAAGCAGGGGATTCTTTAATTGTAGCAGTGATCAGATGACAGCAAGAGGGGAGGACAGCAGATAGAAAGCTTGAAATAACAAAAGAAAATTCTTAATACTTTGAAATATAAGCTCAACTTCAAAAACCCAAGAACTGAGAAATAAATTGATACCTTGTAAAATAAGGCAGTCATTAAATATGAATCTTTTAGAGATACAAAAAACTCATAAAGTTAATTTTAAAAAGAAGATGAAAACTATGTATATATAGTATAATATTAACTATGTAAGAAATATATAAGAATAGAAGAATCTATGCTAAAATACAATTTTCTGTATTAGTCCATTTTTGTGTTGCTATAACAGAATGCCTGAGACTAAGTAATTTATAAAGAATGGAGGTTTCTTTGGCTCACAATTCTAGCACAGCTACACCTGGTGTGGGCCTCAGGCTGCTTCTACTCAGGATGGAAAATGGCAGGCAGCCGGCAGGTACAAGTAGATCAGATAGTGAGAGGAAGCAAGAGAGAGAGAGAGGGAGGTGCCAGGGTGCTTCCACGGGCACTAGCAGAAGGAGAACCCACTCACTACCTGATGGAGTTTGGATGTGTTGTCCCCTCCAAAACTCATGTGGAAATTTGATCCCCGGTGTGGCAGTGTTGGAAACTGATTGAGTCATGGAGGCAGATCCCTCATGGATGGATTAATGCTCTCCCTGGGGGAGGAGGGATAAATGACTGAGTTTTCACTCTATTAGTTCCTGCAAGATCTGATTGTTTAATAGCACTCTGGCACCTCCTCTCTCTCTCTCTCTCTCTCTCTTGCTTCCACTCATCATGTGATCTGCTTGTACCCACTGGCTGCCTGCCATGAGTAGAAGTGGCCTGATGCCTGTGCCAGATGCAGCTGTCCCAGAATCATAAGCCAAATAAACCTCTGTTCTTTATTAATCACCCAGTCTCAGGTATCTCTGTTATAGCAACACAAAACGGACTAAGACACTACCCCACCCCCGGAAGGGCACTGCTCTATTCATGAAGGATCTACCATCCCACCCCATGAACCAATGAGCTCACAACACTGCCACACTGGGGATGAGATTTCAACATGACCTTTGAGAGGACAACACACCCAAACTCTATCAAATACTAATAGTGTTTAAATATGGGTTTTGTTATTATGAGTATGAGTTACTTCATACTTTTTATGTTTATATAATTAGGGAAATAATTTTAAAAGATATTTCACAGTAACTGACTAATATAATGTTAAGATGGATTCTCTGCCCCACTTCACAATTCCTACATAAGAGCAGACTATCTTAACACTAATTAATACTCTTTTTCAAAATTTCAGATGGAAGGCCAAGTATCAAATGAATTGTGTATAATCAAGGACTGCTTCTATTTGAGAGTTTCCTAAAGAAAAATCTCACAGAAGAAAAACAACTTGAATTCAGCATTTTAGAACGAAACCTTAGTACCAATACATCAGACATTTTTCAAAGGAAGATACACAAATGGCCAACAAGTACATGAAAAAATGCTCAACGTCACTAGTCCTCAGGGAAATGAAAATTAAATTACATTGAAATACCACCTCACCCCAGTTAGACTGGATATAATCAAAAAGATGGTGAATAACAAATGCTGGTGAGGGGGTGGAGAGAAGGAAACACTCCTACACTGTTGGTGGGACTGTAAATTAGCACAGTCACTATGGAAAACAGTATGGAGGTTTCTCAAACAACTACAGCTAGATCTTCCATATGATTCAGCAATCCCACTTCTGGGCATATACCCAGAGGAATGGAAATCATCATGCCGAAGGGATACCTGCACTCCCATGTTCATCTCAGCTGTATTTACAATAGCCAAGATATGGAACCAACCTAAATGTCCATCAATGGATGATTGGACAAGGAAACTGTGGTATGTATACACCATGGAATACTACTCTGCCATAAAAGAGAATGAAATACTCCCATTTGCAATAACATGGATGAACCTGGAGAAACTTATGTTGAGTGAAATAAGCAAAGCACAGAGGGATAAATATTGCATGTGCTCACTCATATGTGGGAGCTAAGAGAGAAAAGAAGGAAGGAAAGAGAGACCACAGTATTGCATTGGTCTTACAGAGGGAGGGAACATTCCTAGGGCAACAAAGTGGAGGGGGGAGAGCAGGAGGGGGAGGGAGATTGGGAGATAATTGGGTGGGGACACGGGGTACAAAAGCAATTTCTGGTAATTTGTACCTCATGAATATTCATAATACAAAAATAAATTTAAAAAATAAAATAAAATTGGAAATAAATTTGAAAAAGAAAAAGAAAATGCATAAGAATTGATAGTGTACAAACAAAGGCCAGAAGAAGATGGTACAGAACTAAATGTATATCCAAGAACCACTCGAATCTCCACAAGGGAAACTGCAGAGGAGATGCTGGGGAGGGAATTTAATTTGCTTTAGATTCAGCATTCTGCAGTTATATTTCAAGTATTTTTATATTCAACCACAGGTCTCATTCCTGTAGCTTTTAATTTACAGAAGAGAGATCTTCAGGTTCAGGGATTTTCTTTTAATTTATAGGTCTCCCCAATGAAAATATGTTATTAATTATATGTTATAAAGCATATAGTTTTCCATTTTAGTTAGAAGTTTAGTTAGAAGTTACTGTATTAAATGGTAAAAGTTATCACTTTCTTTTCAAGGACATTAATCTGGTAAGACCTTTAAAAATTGAATATATGGTGCATCTTTGCTAGAGCCTTTCATGTGTTTTGTTATTAGTTTTTAATAACAAGTAAAGATTCATCAGAGAGTACATAATACTCTGCTGGGCTTTTCTTCTTTTGCCCATTTTGCTAAATAGATTATAAGACCCTAGAGGATAGGAACTGTGTCTTTTTCATGCTTGCATTCCCAGAATACAGAATGGTGCCTGGAACATGTGACCAATATAAGTGCCTGACATTTTTGTTGAAAAATAAATAAAAGGCAAAAGAAAGGAGGGTGGGTAGAAGAGTATATCCTCCAGAAACCCTATAGTCTCAAAGAGTGCTAAGAATTTTTTTAAAAAAATAATGTTTCTTTTCATGGCTTCTGAAGAAATCATTCTCCAAAACAAAGTCAGAATTTCAGGAAGTGATTGTATTCATTGGCCATGCTTGGGGGATTTGAGAGGCCATCAGTCTTTAAGACTGTTTGTTGAGCTGAAACATTTCATCAAAAACAAGTGGTTTTGGAAATTAGAAATGAAAAAAAAAAAACTTCTGTGCTATCCTAAGGGAGATGTATTTCTAATCGATTGAGGATTCCTGAATACATTCTTAAGTCTTTGTAGGAGTATTAAAACAATGACTCATCTTGTAGTACCATAAAAGACAGCATCAGCTGTGAATACAGAACACACAGCCACTTGCAAACATCATGAATATATCCAAAGCAGCAACTGGACATATTTTACAGTGACTCATAGTAACAACGTTCATGCTGTCGAATTATCCACACCAAAATGGAAAAACAAAATGGTTTAATTCACAGTTTAAGCACATACCTAATATTTTTTTCTCTCTCTCATACATGGTGGCTTAATAAGTAGTAGCACAGAATGAAAAATAGGTAAAGAAGACAATGAGAACTGAGAGGGGAATGCTATCTCTAACCATTAAGGTATATTTATATTTTACATGGGGAATCAATAAATTGCTTGAATGTTTTAACAGAGCTATTTTTAAAAACATGATCTGAGTATATTACCTTAGTTAAGGAAGCTAAGTAGTATACTGAATCATTATTTTTTCCTTTGCTGTCTGAGATTTAAATATACATGTAGTTATCTTTATCCTCCTTTCACTAAATGTAGATCCCTTAGGAAAGCCTGTACTAAATAAAATAATTTTTTAAAAAAGAAAACAAAGTCCAGAAATCATATAACTAAACAAATAGTATTTATAAGTTGCAATTAGTTGTAATCAAAAAATACAAAATAATAAAATAATTATAGTATTTGTTATATAATTCCTCCTAGATGACCGAATATCTTTTACATAAGTCATAATTCCCTAACTAGAAGGAATATATAATTATTCATAAGCAAGTTTTATTAATACATTTTACATACATTTATTGAGAGCTTAGGCCATACCAGAATCTGTGAAAGGCACAAAGACACACAGCCCTTTGCTCATAGAAATTCTAGTTTAGTGTATTAGGAAAGATAGCTGTTGAAGACATTAGTGGAAATGAGTGTAAAGCTGCAATTATAGCAAGTGCAATATTAGATAGATAGTAGGAATCTGTACACCTGTAATAGAGTGTTTCATCTGTATATAAGTCTTCTAAAAGCCACATACACGCACAATCCAAAAAGCTTAGCACTTTTGCATGAAAACCTGTCCAATTGAAAACTACCTTCCTATTGTTGGTCCTCAAAAAAAAAGTTACATTTCTTTCTCATGAGACAGAAATAAAATTGACTGCAGTTATTTCCAATTTTGAAATTTTAGTCAATTGAAAATAATAAAAGTGTTTATGTGTGTGTTTAATGTAAGATTGTTATTATAAGGGAAATAATAATCATTTTGTTTGAGGGGCTCCACTTCAGTTGGGACAAATTTAAAAGAAAGAGAAAGTAGGTATAAGACATTATTGGCTTTAGTACTTTTCCCAATTTATCTAGATATGATTGACATTTTACTTCACTAAAGAAAAGGACATACATACCTGCCCCCTGTTAATCAGATATTTGGATAGCAAAACACCTACCTTATTAACTTAGAGTAGTGTCCTGAAGAATATCCTCTGTGAGAGGCTGGTGGTGCTCTTTGTAAGTCCAGCGGAAGAGAAGTTAAGTAACAGATCTGGCAAACGCCAATAGTTCGGAGCCTGCCTACCTGCCTGCAAATATAGAATGAGGGCTCTGGAATCAGATTGCTTGGGTTCAAACTCTAGGTCTTTCGCTTAATGACATTCCATAAATATGGGCAAGTCCCTTCTCTCTGAACCTCTTTTTGTTTCCTGATCTGCATAACAAATTTGTTCTGAGACTACATAAGACGATGCTTGTAACAGTTTAGCATAGTACGTGGCACATAGTAAACGCCAATACAAGTTTTTTATTACAGGAGGTACTGCTGGAGGAAGAGCCATAAGGCAATGACCAAGACACGAATCTTAAATCTTCTTTCTTTTTTTTTCTTTTCTGAGAAGCATTTTATTGACTTAATTTTTTTTAATATTTAATTTTATTTTATTTTGCCAATATACAATGTGGTTGATTATTGTGGCCAATTACCAAAGACATAACAATTACAATTCCTTGCAATTGATACGACAAGCATACAGAAAGGACATTGTTGGGAGGGAGGTGGGAGGGAGGTTTTGGTAATTAAATCTTCTTTCTTTGTGCTCTTTTTAAACGATACCCACTTAATATTTACCCTATAAAATACAGAGTTCTGTCATCCTGAGTTTTACAATGACAAAGTATTGTAGCATGTTTTAGGATAATTTAGTATGTTTTAGGATAATTTAGTATGTTTTAGGATATAGCAAGTATTTTTAGTATGCTAAAAGCCTAACTTTTTGTGTTGATGGGCAATAAAATTACAGGACAAATTATAATTCCCTAGGTTGAGTCCTTTCTGGGTCATCAACATTAACTTTTCAAAACTTGAGTTGCACTGTCTTGTGTTTAATGTCATTGTTACTCTATTTTGTACACTGCAAAATATTTCTTCTTTATTGTCATCTTCTTCTTTTCCTTCTTTATCTTCTTCATTTCAATTATCTCTTTCATGCTTGGTATTAGAAAGAAAATCTTGAAAGCTATTAACAATTCTTGGGTTTGTTCTAATAGCAGACAAAGTGTGATTCCTCCAAGGGTCATTGGATCATAAGGACTGACTAAAACATAAAGTAATTTCTTTTAGGACTATAGATTCTCAAAGTTATTTAAAATTAGGTAATTATTTATTTTACAATGTTTGCTGATGAGTGTGGAAAATGAGTTTTTAAGAATCAGTCTAGGAATAAACCATGTTGATTCTTTCCTTTATCTGTTACAAGTTTTCCAAGTGATGTTAAACAAATGCTTTCTCTTTTTTATTTTGTTTCAAACTGGGGATGCTGGATATCAAAATATTTCACCTAAATAATTGTATCTCTCCGAATATTGTCTAATCCCTACTTATAGGAAAATAATATAAACACTTACAAACCAGTGCAAAACTCTGTCAAGAATTGAGTGTAGCTAATTAATATATTCTTTTAAAGTCCACAACAAATTTATCCTTTACAAATAAGAAACTGAAGAAATGGGGGAAGCCAGAATTTATCTAGGGAGAATAAACCAATAAGGAAAGAACTTCACTGAATACCAAGTACCAAAGTGATACTTGTTTGAAGAGCAAAATCTTTGTCATTGTTTTCACACCTCCATATCCTATCATTCACATAGAAAAGAGGTACATCAAATCTTTGGGTTTCTTTTTTAGTTATATTTCCTACTATTGTTTCTTTTTGAAGTATGTTTGTGTGATTGCAGAATCTGTAAAAAAACAAACAAAAAAAAAAACACACAGATAATTCTGCATTATCCGATCACCCAAATAATAAAACAGTGAAGTCTAAGTATTATTTTTCACCTTTTAAAATATTTCATTTTTAAAAGAAAACTGAATACATTTTTTAGAATTTTAAATAGTAACATTAAAAGTTCTTTATAGAGGGCCGGCTCGCATATATTTCCTTCGTCCAAAGAGGCTATCAAAGTGCGATTTGATCACAAAATTCTGGCCACCACTATCAAAGTGAACGTGCCAGTGTCTTCCATTCATTCTCATTATGTTTTTCACTGGTGTTAGGAGACAATTTGAAACCCAGAATAACATATCAATGTTCTATTGTTTCTACAGAGAGAGGGACAAAAACCAGGTTTCTGTCTAATTTGGTAATCTCATTCCTTGGCAGTATTTAAAAATGCACTGCAGCTGCAACTATTCTCAGATCTAACAATTTATCCACTAAAAGCAACTCTCATCAAGACGAAGCACTGAGAAAATGATGGAGCAGCATTTGGGTATCACACCATGTCTTTCATCAAGCAATAGCAAAGGAGACTTTTCCAAAATTATGACCAGTGTCCCCTGGCATTATCTCATATGGTATCCCAATCTCAAATGCCATGTGAAAAAATCTCATTTCCAAGCAGTACTATAGAAAAGCCTTTTGTCCATTCCCATTATTTAGCTATTTTGTCTAAAAATATCAGCAGTTCATACTATCTCTGTGTCCACTAATGTTAATTCACCTTGCAAACTTGCTCATCCTCAGTTTTTGCTCACCAAAAGCAAATAAAATGTCTGGTCCTACCATCAAGTTTAACATGGAATTAAATCACAATTAAATTCCAATCCTCAATGGTTGGCTGAAGACTCAGATAAAAGTTAATAAAATTGAATTAATCTTCCCATTATTAAATTAAACATGGGAACTGATCAGATAGGTTCCTGGGACCACTTGAGAACACAATTCAACTGTCCTTAGCTTTAGAACCCAATCAACACATTTCTGTTCTGTTTATAACATCTGAAAACAATTAATGTTCTTGAGCATAAATTTGGCTTTCTAACTTTCTGTTTAAAGCTAATGTCTTATCACTTTATGTTTGGCACTAGAATAAGGGCTTTAACGTATTTTTTTAACCAAAAATCTGCAAAACAGACCCAGGAGAAAATAGAGACCCATAGTTGTACAATCACTAAATGCATTGAATGAGTAGTGAAGACTCTCGAGCAGAAAGATGCCATGTCCAAAAATGATAATTTTCTTAAGTGTAAGGTTCAGATCATTTCTATTTTATACTAAATACATCAAAGAACAGAAAAGAGGGAGATTACACAAGTCATTTTATAAGGCTTGTATAACAGAATCACCCAAATGTGGCAATGACAGTATAGAAAAAAATTATTTTATACTAAATACATCAAAGAACAGAAAAGAGGGAGATTACACAACTCATTTTATAAGGCTTGTATAACAGAATCACCCAAATGTGGCAATGACAGTATAGAAAAAAACAAAACAAAACAGAAACAACTGTAAACCATTATAACATATGAACATAGATGGAAATATCCCAAATATGTCACAAATTAAAACAATAACAAAGAAAATATCACTGGCTGAGTAGGGTTCATCCCAAGCATTAAAAAAAAATAACATCAGAAAATGTATCTGGATAAGTAAATACATTATCAAATGAAAGGAAAAAGTCATATGGCTATCTTATAAGATGCAGAAATATATTTTTCAAAGTTTAACTCATGCCCACAAAAAAAATATCTAGCAAGGCAATACTACAGGGAACTTCCTCAGCCTAATAAAAGCTATCAGCCAAAAATCTACAAGAAAACATCATATATCAAAATATAATATTGGAAACATTTCCTATGAAGTCAAGAGACAAGAAATTTAGATCAAACTTAAGACTTATATTTGAAATGAATTATTACTTGTATGAGTTATAAGAATTAGAAGGGAGTAGACAAAACTTTTGGCATTAACAGAAAAGATATTATATAAAAAATGAAAATAGTTTACAAAAAATTAAAATTATATATTTAACATTGTCACTGTATATAATATTGTATAAATATCTTACTGTACATATATATCTTCAATATTAATTAAACATGTGATGAGAAAATTCTCTTTTAACAAGAACAACCATACTACAGTATAAATATCTAGGAAAAAGTTAACATACTGTATAATAAAGAAATTCAAGGATGAAATTACAAAGAATTATTAACAACCTTAAAAAAACCTATATAAATGAGGATTGATACAATGTGAATGTGGGAATCTTGAAGGAGGCAGGGCACGATGGTGAACTAGAGGTGCCCAATGTACAATCCTCCCACAGAAAGGGACAAGGAAAGGACCACTAAGTAGGGGAAAAACATCAGTGGAAGAGAGTGGGAGGGCAGCAGGAGCCTGGTGAGGACCTTGTGGAGCATGAAAACCAAGCAGGTTGGTGTAGAGGGGAAAGAGGGCCATGGCTTCAGCTGCTGCCACATCTCCCAAACTAGGATCAGCCAGGGGAATTCTCCCTTGCAGCAGAAAGAATCTGCTCAGCCATGAGCACATGCCAGAGGTAACCCTCCTGCTCCTGCCCCAGGCTGTGCCAACCCCAACACCATGGTTGCCTGTGCCATTGCAAAACCCTAAAGCCATGGACCCTGCACAGGAATTCATCCCACACAGTGCACCCCACTGTGCAACACATGTTGCTTGTGTGGTGCAAGGCATAAGCAGCAGGCTATAGCAAGTGGAAGAAAATTTGCCATGCAAATGGAAACCAAAAATGAGCAGGAGTATCTTTTCTTATACCAGATAAAATAGATTTTAAAACTAAAATCATAAAAAGAGACAAAGAAGACCATTATATAATGATAAAGGGATCTATCCAGTAAGAAGACATAACAATATAAATATATATACACCCAACACTGGAGCACCCAGATATAGAAAGGAAACACTACTAGACATAAAGAAAGAGATAGACCCCAATATAATAGTTGGGGACCTGAACATACCTCGCTCAGCATTGGACAGATCATCTAGGCAACAAATCAACAGAGAAACACAGGATTTAAGCTACACTTTAGACCAATTATACTTGGCAGATAACTACAGAACTTTTCATCCAACATCTACAGAATATACATTCTTCTCATCAGCACATGGAACATTCTCCAGGATAGACTAGATAGACCACATGTTAGGTCACAAATTAAGCCTTACCGAATTTTTACAAGTTGAAATCATTTCAAGTATATTCTTAGACCACAATGGGTTAAAACAAGAAATCAGTAACAAGCAAACTCTGGAAACTGTACAAACACACAGAAATCAAACAACATTCTCCTGAATGGCATGTGGGTTCAAGAAGAAATTAAAAAGGAAATCAAAAAATTTCTTGAAACTAATGAAAATAAAGACACATCATATCAGAATCTATGGGATACAGCAAAAGAAGTACTTAGAAGGAAATTTTTTGTACTAATGCTTGCATCAAAAGAATAGAAAGATTTAAAATAAACAACCTAACACTACACCTCAAAGAACTAGAAAAACAAGAAAAATCCAATCCCAAAATTAATAGACAGAAAGAAATAATTAAGATCAGAGCAAAACTAAATGACACAGACACCCCTCAAAAATGATACAAAAGGGGCCGGCCCGGTGGCGCACTGCAATAGTGCGCCGCTTGGGAAGCGCGGCGGTGCTCCCGCCGAGGGTTCGGATCCCACATACAGACCGGTTCCCGCTCACTGGCTGAGCGAGGCGCGGGAGCGACGCCGAGGGTTGCGATCCCGTTGCCGGTCCCGGTCTGGTACGGGGGCAACACTGAGGGTTGCGATCCGTTGCCAGACACGGAAAAAAGACAAAAAAAAAAAAAAATGATACAAAAGATCAATGAGACAAAAAGTAAGTTTTTTGAGAAGATAAGCAAAATATACAAATTAGCTAAGCTAACTAAAAAAAGAAGAAAGAAGACCCAAATAAAAATCAGATATGAAAGAGGAAACATTACAACCAATACCACAGAAATATAAAGACTCAATAGAGCCTACTCTAAACAATTATGCACAAACAAATTTGAAACCCTGGAGAAAAGGGATAAATTATTAGACACATACAAACTACCAAGACTGAACCAAGAAGACATAGAAAACCTGAAGAGACCAATTACAAGAAACAAGATTGAAGCAGTAATCAGCAATCTCCCAGTAAAGAAAATCCCAGGACCATTGGCTTTACTGCTGAATTCTACCAAACCTTTAAACAAGAATTAGTACTATTTCACTTCAAACTATTCCAAAAAACTGAAACAGAGCAAACTCATTCTGTGAGTCCAGCATCTCCTTGATTCCAAAATGAGACAAAGATTCAACAAAAAAAGAAAACTACAGGCCAGTATCTTTGATGAACATAGACACAAAAATTCTCAACAAAATATTAGCAAATAGAATAAAGCAACACATCAAAAACATTACACAGCACAATCAAGTAGGATTCATCCCAGGGACACAGGGATGGTTCAACATATGCAAGTCAGTAAATGTTACACCACATCAACAAAATCAAGGACAAAAATTAGATTATTATCTCAATAGATGCAGAAAAAGCATTTGACAAAATTCAATGTCACTTCATGATAAAAGTCTCAGCAAATTTGGTATAGAAGGAAAGTACCTCAACACAATAAAAGCTATATACAACAAACTACTACCAATATCATGGAATAAGAACAGGAACAAGACAAGGTGCTCACTCTCAACACTCCTATTTAACATACTATAGGAAGTACTAGCCAGAGCATCAGGAAAGAGAAAAGAAATTAAGGGCATCCAGATAGGAAAGGACAAAGTCAAATTGTCCCTGTTTGTGGATGACATGATCCTATATATAGAAAAGTCTAAAGACTCACAGAAAAACTCTTAGAGTTGGTAAACGATTACAGTAATGTTGCAGGATAAAAAATCAACAAGCCCAAATCAGTAGTATTCTTATACTCTAACAACAAACTGGTAGAAAAAGAAATCAAGACAGCTACCCCATATACCATAGTCACCCAAATAATAAAATGCCTAAAAAACCTAAGAATAAATCTAACCAAAAAGATGAAAGATCTCTACAGTGAGAACTACAAGTCACTGTTGAAAGAAATTAAAGAAGATACAAAAAGATGGAAAGATATTTCATGCTCTTGGACTGGAAGAATCAACATTGTGAAAATATCCATACTACCCAAAGTGATCTACAAATTCAATGCAATCCCTATCAAACTACTAATGACATTCTTCACAGAAATAGAAAAACAATCCCGAGTTATATGGAACAACAAAAGACCCCAAATAGCCAAAGCAATCATGAGCAAAATTAATTAATTAATTAAGCCAGAGGCATAACACTTTCTGACTTTGAATTATACTACAAAGCAATAGTAACCAAAACAGCATGGTACTGGTATAAAAACAGACACTTGGAACAATGCAACAGAATAGAGAACCCAGGTATCAACCCACAAGCTTACAGCCTGCCGATCTTTGACAAAGGCATTAAGAACATACATTGGGGAAAAGACTGACTCTTCAATAAATGGTGCTGGGAATACTGGACATCCATATGTAGAAGAATGAAACTAGACTCATACCTCTCACCATATATCAAAATCAATTCAAAACAAATTAAAGACTTAAATATAAGACCTAAAACTATTAAACTCCTAATAGGGGAGTTAATGAAATCATAGGGGAAACACTTCAGGAAGTAGGGCTGGGCAAACACTTTATGGATATGACCCCCAAACCACAGGAAACAAACAAAAAATAAACAAATGGGATTATATCAAACTAAAAAGCTTCCACACAGCAAAAGAAACAATTAACAGAGCAAAAAGACAATCTACAGAGTGTGAGAAAATATTTGCCAACTCTGCATCCAACAAAGGATAAATATCCAGAATATAAAAGGAACTCAACAATTTAACAGTAAAAAAATAAATAAATAAATAACCTGATTAAAAAATGGGCAAAGGTACTGAATAGGCATTTCTCAAAGGAAGATATACAAATGTCCAACAGATACAGGAAAAAATGCTCAACAGCACTCAGCATAAGGGAAGTGCAAACCAAAACCACTTTGAGATATCATCTCACCCCAATTAATCTGGCTATTATCAAAAGGACAGAGAATAACAAATGCTGGTGAGGATGTGGAGAAAGGGGAACCCTCCTACACTGTTGGTTGGACTGTGAATTAGTACAGTCATTATGGAGAACAGTATGCAGGCTCCTTAAACAACTACAAATAGAACTACCATATGATACAGCAATTCCACTACTGGTTACATACCCAAGGGAATGGAAATCATCATGTCAAAGGGATACCCGGACTCCCATGTTTTTTGCTGCTCTATTTACAGTAGCCAGGCTGTGGACCCAACCTAAATGTCTATTGGTGTATTACTGGAGAAGGGAAATTTGGTATATACACACAATGGAATACTACTCAACCATAAAAAAAATGAAATTCTGCCATTCACAGAAACATGGATGAGCTTGGAGGAAATTATGTTAGTGAAACAACCCATGCACTGAAAGAGGAATACTGCACGTCCTTACCTAAAAGTGAGAGCTAAAAAATAATCAAATAAATAAAAAGAAATGAACAATCACTATACACACTGAACTTTCAAAAGGAAAGAAGCTGAGGTGGGAAATGGGGAGGGAAGGGGGTGAGGCAGGAATTGGTAAACAGATACAAAAATGATGACATTGTATAATTTTGAATATACTAATTATCCTGATGTTAGCATCACACATTGCATACAGGTATTGATATTCAATTCTGTACCCTACAGAAATGTGCAATCAACAATGTTAAAATAAAAAATAAATAAAACAAAATAAAAATTAATTAATTATTTTTTTTAAAAAATCTTCCCAGTCTGTAGTATTGGGTTATGACAGCCCTGACAAACTAATATAACAGGTTTGGAAGATTGGAAGCAATTGAACAACTTATGATTAAATTTCAGTCTTTCAACATGTCTGTGTCCCTGGGCTGTGACTTTCACAAATGTTTGTAACCTTTTCTTTTTTTTTAACCATCCCTTAGTGAAAATGAAGGCTAAATAAAGAATGGGGGCATAGTATTCCCCAGTGAGATAACGCCCTGGTAAAGTCTTTTACCCTAAAGAGCAAGGTCTGTTATATACAATGCTCTGGTCGTATTTCACAATGGTTAATTTTCCCCTCCCCCCCACCCCCAGAGGCACGAAATTTCCTTTCTTGAAGTGAACCTGGTGAGATTCTTCTAAACAAATTCCATGAAAGTGCAGTAGCTTCCTTAATACTATGCTCTCATTCTTCCCCAGGAGTTTCTCACTTTTATTCTTGCCCATACTCAGCCTCCTGCAACTTGTCACAATTACCATTAAGTGTTTCTACCAGCTGATGGTTCCAGTGGGTTCTGTTCTAGATAAGCAGGTATTATTGTGGCTCTCTAGAATCACCTGTCTCTTCAGTTTTCAGGGTGTCATTGATTTCCTTGTCACTGATTTTCAGTCTGTTCAACTTCTTCTTGTGGGGAAAGGAGTGATGACTTCTAAGTTCCTTATATGCCAGATCTGAAGCCAGAAATACCTAAGCCACATTTTTTTGAATCCAGGAATTGGTAATCTAGGCCCCATACTCTCACTATTTCACTATACTGAGCCTCAATATATCGACCCACCATACCTTTAAAATCAAGTTTTTGCTTTTAAGAACTGGTATGGTGATGAGTACTTGATTCAGATAGTAAATAAGAAAGTTCGTAATTCATATCGTAAACATGAAGTGTGTGAATAATAAGCCGTAAATACTGCTGCACCATTTAGGCAATTTTCTGAATGTAGACTGCAAGTTCCAAAATGACAAATATCTTAATCTTTTTTTAATTATCACTTTCTTTTCAGAACCTAGAACTGTTATCTACAGGCATTAAGTGCTCAATAAATATTTGTTGAGTAAATACTAGTTCAAAAGAAATCTGGGAATGGTAAATTGAGTATGGGTAAAAGAAACTGAACACAATAAAATCCTGTGACCCCAACTCCTCTATACCAACACTATTAGTGTCAAGGACACACACTAACTCTAAGAGGCTGCGTGCAGACCATTTTTCCTTAGTATCTCTTGTGGATTGGACCATGAATCTTCTGAACATCTTCCCTTGATGTCTGATGTTATTAGAAAATAACAGGATACATGCATATGAAAAAAATATATAACAATGAATCATAACATAGATGAAGTCCTAGACAAAGGGTAAAAAAATAAATTTTGAGGATTTCAGGGGAGAGAGAAATCACTCAGATGAAACAGTGAAGTAAAGCTTCATGGAACCTGAAATAAAAAATGGATCTTGAAAATATTATAGGAAACATTTAAGTAAAAGAAAAGAGCTAAAAGAGGAAGAAAGGGAGGAAAAAAGACCAAAAAAAAAAAAAAAAAGGAAGGAAGGAAGGAAGGAAGGAAGGAAGGAAGGAAGGAAGGAAGGAAGGAAGGAAGGAAGGAAGGAAGGAAGGAAGGAAGGAAGGAAGGAAGGAAGGAAGGAAGGAAGGAAGGAAGGAAGGAAGGAAGGAAGGAAGGAAGGAAGGAAGGAAGGAAAGAGGGTTGAAGGAAGGAGGGGCAGGCAGGTATTTCAATCAGAAAGAGCAGGAGGCGCCAGAACATAGTAGTAGAGTGGTTCATGGAATGAAAAGGAATAACAGAGAGAACAATTTGTTGTTGAGCAGAGAGAATTTGGGGTGGTGCACATTATTAAATCAAGTTAGAAAGGTAAGTAAGGGCCAAGTGGTAATTTAAGCTTTAGTCATAAGACTGAATAGTAGCATTAAAATGTACCTTCTGTAGGGCCGGCCCCTTGGCGCACTCAGGAGAGTGCAGTGCTGGGAGCTCAGCGACGCTCCCGCTGTGGGATTGGATCCTATATAGGACTGGCCGGTGCGCTCACTGGCTGAGTGCGGTGCGGGCGATACCACACCAAGGGTTGCGAACCCCTTGCCGGTCACGAAAAAAAAAAAGACAAAAAAAAAAAAAAAATGTACCTTCTGTAGAGATTCTGAACCTTCTCAGGAGCATTTTTTTAAGTGATAGTAAATCACAGGAGCACTAGATCATCTAGGATTAGAATGATCCACTAAGTTGTAGGCACAATCCAATTAAGTTGCAATCAATAACATATATTGTAGAGCATTTGCAGTACATTTTATATGAAACCATATCATCAAATTTGTGTGCAATTGCAGTGAAAATCTCAGGCTTCCATCCCTACTGAAAATTTTTCTGAGCCTAGACATGAGAATCTATAATATAAGAAAGCACTGTAGAAACTGATCTGAGAAATAGAATATTTTTAAAATCCAGAGAAATAGTAACTAGAGAAATAATGAGGAGTATATCCAAAAGTTTAGGAATTCATCAAGATAATGTTTTATCTAGTCTATAAATTCTAATAAAGCCAAACATTCTCAATATGCACTATTAAAGAGGTGTTAGCTTTATAGTGAAGTAAGCCCACATAATTCATGACTTAGATACACTTATCTAAACGAAAACATGTTTAAAGTATTAGGCTGTCATTCCTTCAAGGAAAAGTCACTGTTTGATTTACCATTAAATATTCATATGCTTATGTTTGTGTACCAGTGCTTGGCCAAAATCTCAGGAATCTTAAAACTATACAAGTTCTAAGCATAAGTGAAAAAAGTTCTTTCTCTAAAAACTGGCCTATTATATGACCAGCTAAGCATTTTAGAAATAGCATTCCTCCAATTATCTCCTCTATGGGTACTATTTTCTGGGTTGATTTTTGCACATATTATTAGCCAACATAATACAAAGCCACATCATCTGCAATAGAAATGCATATTCACTTATAACTATTTAGCTATGCTGTTATCTGTTATGTTACAAAAAGTACCAGCGGATCATCATATTAGGTTGGAAGTCTCAATCATTAGTGCTTTTTTTGACAATGGCATATTATTTTCCTTTTGAATTCTAATATTAATAATATGTGAGTGACATATAATAAGATTCAAAAGCAAATAAAGGATTATGTTTAAATACATCAAATTCATTATGGCATATTATTTTCCTTTTGAATTCTAATATTAATAATATGTGCGTGACATATAATAAGATTCAAAAGCAAATAAAGGATTATGTTTAAATACATCAAATTCATTATAGCAGGATTATTTATGCACTGCAGAAAATACTGAGGTCTAAAAATAATTGATCATTGAATGACACAATTTAAAAATTGGGGCAAAAATGTATTGTCAAGAAAAAACTCAAACCGTCATCAAAACTGATTTCTTGATAACTTTTAGTCACATTATTAGTTTTATATAGATGTAACTTTTATGTGTTTTACCATTCTAACGATTTCACATCTATAAAAATAGGTCACACATGCAAAACTTTCAAATTTAAAACTCAGCAGAGCAAGAAATCCAAACTTCAGTTACTGGAGATCTTGTTAGAACTCCATAACTCACTTTTCTGCCATTTCATAAATCTTGCTACAAACGAAGTCATAAGTGTATATGAGAACCAATACAGGGGGTTCACAAAAATGAGTTTAGTGAAAGACACAAATTGTGTCTTCTTGCAAATCTTTTCACATCAATTTACTAAGTTCTGTCAACTTAACGAGCACATGATGTCTATACAAAAATTTTCCCATGTTCTTGTGTCATTAAATAACTATTTTTACTATGACTAATTGTTATTAATTGATCTTGGTAAAATCGTTGGTCAAAATTCTAGTTATATGACTATGAACAAAGAATAACTTGAAATTCAACATTCATTATTCACCTAAGAGAAAAAGCTGTTAAATATTCTTAATCATAGAAAAATTAGACATTTTCATACTTTATAATGAAAACTTGGTTAATATTCAATCTTGATACTGACAATTATTTCTTAGCCAAAGATTTATATCATTTTCAGAATAATTGATCCTAATAAGTGTCTTCCCATATTTTTTTTTATTTCCCGAGAATATTAACTTTAATTTTTCAATACAACTATAAATTATCTAGAATGCCTTCTCAAAACGATTCATAATATTGTTCATATTATATAACATATATAATTTAGTTTAATTACTGTATTTAAACATCACATTAATCTTACCATTTTGGGATCTTGAATATCTTTCATCCTTTAGTTCTTAATATAATCTGAAATATTTTATCTTATACTTCCTTTAATATATTTTCCCATTCTTTTACAAGATCTGCTGCTTGGTACCTCTTATAAATCATTTTAGGGAATTAAACAAATTGCTAAATAATTTGTATAATAATTGAATGGCAACTATTTTAAATGAGCTCTTAAAAGTGCCAGTACCATGCCCTAAAATCTAGATTTGTATTGTCATAGTTCTCTGTGCAGCTTTGTTCAAGACTCAGGCTATAACTATGTTTATGCTTCCATAAGGCCCCTACCTCGTTGCAGCACCTCCTAAGTTAGTCATTACCCCACTTCATTGTATTCCTGACCTTACTGTGTGAACGGGGACTTCTCATGATCACCACACCAGCAGAACATTTCAGTCCCATATTTTTTTTTTCCTACTGCTGTGCTGTGCATTAAGTATTAAGGCAGTACTGTGACTAGCTCAGACTCCAATTTTAATATCATAGAAAAATTGAAGAAATCGCCTTTAGTTGTATGTTTTGTCAAATCATTTGTTCCCAATCCTTGCTGCACATTAGAATCCCCTGGTAACTTACTATTAATTCCTGATGCCCAGTTACCACCTCCCCCTACCATTACTTCACAGTCAGAGATGGGTCTTGGCCATCATATTGAAAACCATTGGCCTAAATTTACGGATCACATTTTTCTTTTAGATATTGGATAAAATCTTTACTATACTCTGAATTTTCAGAAAATAATCATAAAACAAATCTATCTTCTATCCACTCTGTAAGTTGAGGTAACTATATTGAAGAAAAGTTATAAGGATACACTACACCTAGTAAATACTCATTAGGTTTGTTACTTAAATGACATGAAAATACCTCTATGCAAATGAACATGGTAGACCATTCTATAATTTATTCTTAGAAATGGCAACCATTAGAAAATCTTACACATTGTCAACTTTTTGAGCGGGCATCATCCCCCCAAAGTTGATCTCTTAATCCTCTCTTCTTTTTCACACTTCACTATTATAACAGTTTTGTAAAAGCGTTTATTATTACTATGTTTTATTTTGTACAGTACTTGCTATACGAGTGTCATGAGATGTGAAACATTATCTGAACAAAAAGCAACTGCTCGCATTTCCAAATTTTTAAGTTTACACATTCACTAATTCAAGAAGCAGGCGAGAAGGTTCTATTAAAGGCCAGCAAATGTGCCAAGCTCTGAGAATATTACAACAAATGTTAGATGTGGTTTCTAGCCTGAAGGATCACTAACTGGTAAAAGACGAGTCTTCAGACAATTAACTATAATTTCCTTTAATAATAGATATAATAGAAACATTCTAAGTATGTTAAAAGTATGTGAAAATGAGCTTTAAATGTAATTATTATTAACCCTCCATAATCAGATAATAACTTTGTTGAAATTTGTGGATAACATAAAATAATATTTTAGAATTAAAATATTAGAGAACTTCTGTACCAGGGATGAGAACGTTTCAGCCTACTGCCTATTATTACCTGACTTGAGAGTTAAAATTAGTTTTTACACTTTTAATGGAGAAAAATAATATTTCATGACACATGCAAATTATATAAAATTCAAATTTCATTGTCCATATATGAAATGCAATGGGACACAATTGTGCTCATTTTTTTAAATGTATTATTTATGGCTCCTTTTGTGTTACAATGACAGTATTGAGTAGTTGCAAGAAAACAGTATGGCTTGCAAAAACTAAAGACTATCTGGTCCTTTTAGAGAAAGATGCTGCTGATGCCTGCTCTACATCAGCACTTTTGAATAGAGCTTACCATGGTGATGGAAATGCTCCATACCTTCACTGTCAAATACAATATCACCTAGCTACCAGTAGCTACTGAAATGTAAGCAGTGACAGAGAAACTGATTTTCTACATTTAATTTAATTAGTTTAAATTTAGCTCATTATTTTTAATTTAGCTCATATGTTTAAATTTAGCTTATTTTGAGAGACTTGATGTAGTATTAATAGTTAAGAGGATTTACTCTGGAGTTAGCATGCATAGATTTAAAGTTCAGCTCTGATACAAACTATATCTGAAACCTTGGGAAATATACCTAATCTCTTGGTTAGTAGTAGTACCTATCCTAAGTTATTGTAAGTACACATAAAATTCTACCTTGCAAATAGATGCTCAAAATATAGCAGTGATTACTATTACTACTAGCATTATTTTGTTTTGACATCAAAATGTATTGAAGTTAACATACCAAATATTTTTATCCCCAGCACCCATTGTAAGTGCCAAGACTACATAACCAAAGCAACTTAAAAGATACCTGTTTTCATGGAGCTTACATATTGCAAGCCAAGATGTAAAATAAAACACAACAAAAACAAAAATTTGCTACAAGTTACAAGTTATTATCTATATTAACCAAAATCACATTGATATCTTGAAAGGGAATAAAACAGAAATCTGCTCTAAATAAGCTTTATTGTCATCTATAGCCTCTAATTTTAAAATTTTATTTACACTGGATCTTCTTCAGTGTTTTCACTGATTGATTTTGTAGTAAGAAAATATAAATTGAATTTAAAATAGAAATTTATATGAATGGAAAACCACTAGTATCTGTTTAATATATCGACGTTCTCTAAGAAGTTTTACTTTTAAAAAGTCTCTACTGCTAAGTCTCTGGTGTAAATACCAAGACTACATAACTGAAGCAATAAAGATGTCTGTTCTCATAGTACTTACATATCTCAAGCCAAGATGCAAAATAAAACATAACAAAAAAAATGTTTGCTAATATGTATAATATCACTGCTGAGTCTAAAGAATAAACAGAAAACTGAGAAATTAAGAGGGTTATGTAATTTGCCTAAAGCAATTAATTCTGTCAGAGCTTGGTTGAGAATCCAGGTGAGAAACAGAGTTCTAATGACCAATGGCCTTTTTCTGGAGCAATTACATATTTAGGAATTTTTGAAACAGGTAACTAAAGTACTCACATAAAGTTGAAGTTGAGATTTGAAAACTTTATTTTACCTTGCCTACAAATAATAACTTACTTCTGGAGGTAGGCCTGAATATAGTCTATAATTTCTTTTTTGAGGTATTCCTTTTCTGTAGAATAAATAGCCAAACAATTTACTTCAAATACCACTGCCAGGGTTTTCTTTTAGAATATTTTGCTATAATAAATGGAAAGTATCTCCACTATAATGTGGACCTTGCCTGCTATTTGGCCTTGTAAGCAATCCAGAATTGTTCTTATGTGGTTATCAAAGCAGGACCACCACATGAGACACCTGGCTCCTACCATAATTGACAGGGCACTACACCAAATAGGTCACTTCTGGCAAAAGCAAAAGGGCTTATCACAAGCCAACACTCAAACAGAATAAAGGAGAAACATTTCTTCCATATGATGTAGATAAGTTAATGAAATCTAATTCTTTCTGGGCAAACAAAATGTGCCTCCAAAAAATTGGCTCCTTTATCAAACACTGAATGCCAAACCTTTTCCTAGGGCTATGACTCTAAACTATCTTGAGACCTACTCCACAGAGGTTGAGCTCCATTGGCAACCATAATTAGTTAGATCTTGTTTGGTCATTTCTCAGCCAAGAAATATAGTAAACTAGGAGTTCTTGGTTCAAAACCACTCAAGAAGTACATATATTCATGAAAATATTATACATTTAATAAAAGAAATTTGAATGCAACATATGATAGCAAACTTCTACAATGTTTCTTAAGAAAACATAATCTAAAATCTCAAACCAACATTGCTGATAAAGCAAGGGAATGTTTTACGCATAGAATTAGGCATTTTGAAAACAGAGCATTTTATTTTAGAGTAAATTCTAACTACACTTAGATGGTATTAGCCAGCTCTTTTAGAAAATATAAATTTTTAGGAAAAAGAGAGAGGAAATTCAATAATGGAAATAAGGAGATTGTTGCATTCAAAATAAACTTTCCAAATTCTGTTTTCTCAGGGAAGCCTTATAAGAAAAAGAAACATATATTCTATGGGAAATTGTAGATTCTAGCAGAAACGAGTTTACTGTATCCTATTTGTATGCCCCAACATACTGTCATCTGTGGGAACACTACCACAACTTGAATTCTTTCCTCACTCAAATTTTTCAGTTCTTATATCAAGATATTTGTTATTTGTGTGTTTGTGAGAATGGCCATCAACAGAGACATACATTCCAGAAAGCTAATGAAACCAAGATTTGGTGTACCTTCTCCCCTTTTAAAGCCCTAGGATAGGTGCTAGCATTGTTTTTCCAGGATTATATGTCTTTGAAAAATGTAAAAAGTAAGACATTTTAAGTATAATCAGTTTAAACCTCTGTCTTTTTTACTCTGATTTCCCCACTTCTCCCCTTTTAAAGCCCTAGGATAGGTGCTAGCATTGTTTTTCCAGGATTATATGTCTTTGAAAAATGTGAAAAGTAAGACATTTTAAGTATAATCAGTTTAAACCTCTGTCTTTTTTACTCTGATTTCCCCACCATAACACTTTTCTTTTTATTGTTGGATATTGATTGATTGTGAGCACGATCTAAAGAAGGGAAAGCTGTTTTGACAATATATGTTGTTTGCAGTCACTTTCAGATATACTTAAATTTTTGCTAGCTGTATTCATATAATAATGTCAGGAATAGGCCTAGAGCCCACTGTGTTGACTCACCCAGCAACCAAACACCAAGGTGAAGAGTAAAAGGTGATAAGAATTTGCCTATAATGCCAGGTTCCCAAAGTATTGGAAAGTGAATGGATTTACGTGTTGAAATGCATGAAAACAAAAACTAGTCTCTGGAAAATTCTTCCAATCTTCAGATGTGTAATATTTTAACTAGATGATTCAGTTTGCCTTTACACAGTCAAGAGAGAAATAAGTTCACTCCAGTAAAAAATAACAGTGTATAAAATTATAAATGCACATACCTTTCCTGTTTGTTTGATACACATAACACAAAATGGAATTTATGAAAATCCCTGTATTTGTAGCACAAACCTCTAGCAGTACTACATCGAGCATATCTGCGTGTGAAGTAGCCTATTTCACACACAGTAACTATGATTAATTTTGAAAAGATTAACTTATGATGCTAGAGGAAAGACTGAATTTTTTAATACTCTTCTTACAGAATACATTATAAAATATTTGTCACAAGAAAAGGCAATTAAGTAGTGTAAGGTAGAAATTTTAGAAAAATATGCTATATTCCTGCAACTTACACATGTTGTGCAATTAGAAAAAAAAACAAAATTATTTCTGGTTTTTGTGATGGAGTTATCAACTTTTTCAAAATTATAGTTTGTTATTGATGTTTTTCTCATACATATCTATGAGGGTTGGTTCTAGGGGTCAACTTGATTACATTAAGGAATATCAAGAAATCTGATAAAACTATCTTCTTTGAGGGTGTTTCCAGAAGATATTAGCATGACAGTCTGAGTGGACTGGGTGGGAAAGATCCACCCTCAATATGCGCAGGAACCATCCAATCCGCTGGGTGCCTGGAGAGTATAAAAATGGAGAAAAAAGGTGAATTGTTCTCTACCCACTGGAGCTGGGATGCACTCTGCTCTCCTGTTCGTGGACATCAGAACTCAAGATTCCTCAGCTTTTGGGTTCCAGGACTTACGTGAAAGGCACCATCAGTTCTGAGGCCTGCAGGCTTGAACTGAGCCACGCTCCATGTTACCAGCATCCAGTTTGCAGACAGCCTATCATGGGACTCTTCTTCGCAACCGTTTGAGCAAATTCCCCTAATGAGTCCCCTCTTATACATCTATAATATATCCTATTGATTCTGTCTCTCTGGAGAATCCTGATTAATACAATACCCAATTTTATTCATCGTTTGTATCTTCTTTCTTGAGAGGGTCCCACATTATATAAGCATAGATACTACAAAAACTGGATCTGCCCTGGGTTATCAGATTTTAAAATTTAAACTGGTAGAAAAATATGGTGACATAGAAACTTTCTGTACTATACATATTCCATAAAGCAAACTATGGCAAGTATTAAAAATGTGTCATTTTAGATATGTTGCACGATAGGTGTTATACTTCCTTGTAGGTGATCTAAAAACAGAAATTCCTTTGAACTTAGGAAACGTGCAACATTTAAATCAGATCTAAGAAGTCAGAGAACGGTGGGAAAATATGTACGATTTTTTACTGTTTCACTTAAGTTGGCATTTTTTTTTCTTTTCAACTGTGTTTTAACTAAATATCACCTATGAACTATTAAAAATTGTTTAAATTTCATATGATAAATGATTATTGAGCTCATAACTCTGCATTTTAACTACTACTGTTTTCTCTGGAATCTTTTAGGAAACTCAAATAATTGAGATGAGTTAATTATCCATATTTAATTGTTTCTTTGCTCATTCCTCATTGTAATATATATTAAAGAATATTGTTCCATACCTAATTCTCTCATTTGTAGAATCTGTTTTTCTCATTCAGTCCTCCTTCTCACCTACCTACCCACACCATCAAAATTAAGCAACTTGACAAATTGTTCTAGTAAAAAAATGTATTTATAGTATATATGCAACTGACTTATCTTTCCTATTTCTTTTTTAAGTCATTCTGTAGTCTTCTTGTTTGCATAATTTCTATACAAAAAGTCTTCTGCTGCAAGGTGCTGTTCTAGTAAAAAAATGTATTTATAGTATATATGCAACTGACTTATCTTTCCTATTTCTTTTTTAAATCATTCTGTAGTCTTCTTGTTTGCATAATTTCTATACAAAAAGTCTTCTGCTGCAAGGTGCTTAGATTGCTTGATGCTATCACACACTGTCACTGAGTTTCTCTTTCTTTTCTTGTTTTTAGTCCTTTATACTCTCCATTTAAGTTTGGATAGTTTCTAACACTATGTTTTCAGGTTCATTGACCTTTTCTTCTGAAGTGTCTAATCTTCTAATCTGATGTCTATCTCATCTAGTAAAATTTTTATTTCAGTTATTGTATTTCTCATCTCTGGAATTCCTTTTCGTTTATTTTTATAATCTTCCATCTTCCCTTAGCAGAAAACAGAAGCTGTTACTGCTGGCACTTCACTTGTTTACTCTCTCTTCATGATCACAGTTCTGTCCTATTTATCATCCAATATATGAAGAGATGCTTTATATATTTTATCCAGTTTTCTAGTGATTTACAGACTCAAGGGATGTCTGGTACTCCATCAAGGCTGGAAGCACAAGTCTTGAGATTTTCTTTTTACAGGTGTACATATGACCTGGGCAGACATTACCAGACAGTCAAAACAAGAAGGCATATCAATACAACAAAATTACATCTGTTTTTAGTTATTTTAATGTGTGATGAGGCTAACTTCATCATGGCCTGCAATTGTGTGAATATGAGAAATACTTCAAATTGCATTTAGCATTGTATGAATGTGTATGTTTCTATCTATCTGTGTAATCAAATTGATGGCCATATCTAAATAGAGGAAATGATGCAGCATTTCATTTTAGATACTTTAGAAAAAACAATATAATCTAAAGTACAGTGTAAGAAATAAATTAATACCAATATAAACAGAAATTAATAAAAACAGAATACACAGATATAAATAAATCTAATATTTAAAATATAATTTTTATGCTAGTGCAATGCTTGAACTAGAATGTGATAGAAAAAGAAAAATATATATATGTTAAAACAATTTATGAAATATAATTGCAAAATTCCTAAATAATGGGTAGAGTTGGAAGTATAAGAATAATATGCCACGTTCAGATAGGCTTTATTCTAGAATATAAAGATGTTTTCATATTAGCTCTCTTCAATCAGCAGTGGTGACCTTGGGTTTGAATTAACAGTCAAAGTAAGATATAGTACATTTCACATAATGTGAAATTTACTTAGCTTTAAAAAAGAATATAAGACAGGTAACAGTGTAGCATACACAGCAAAGTGGAAGTTTTATGACTCGCTGGTGCAGCTTTCTATGTCCCCAAAGCATTTCACACTTGAGACATGTATATTCACCTAAGTCCAGAAAAGCCATAAGTACCATGGTCCCATTATTTATTGCTAGTCATGGAGTCCCTCAGAGCAATGAGTAGCTCATATTCGCCAGTGCCACTGCATCTCATCAGTACTAACTAGTTACTCAATAAACATTACCAGTGATAAAGTACATTTCTTTACCAGATTTTCATTTCTCTTGGATCTATTATCTGTTATACATTCCTTGAGTTAATGTTGCAAAATAATTTGACCTCCAGCCAAAGCATTAGGTATTCATGAGACTATAGGAAGGACTACGGAACCAACTATTAACCCTTTCCTTCCAGTCAGTATGGGAATTTTTTGTATATAGATTACCATGATAATAGGTGAAATTGAGAAAGGATTTACCAATGTACATAGATGCACATAGCTTAAAAGAGGCACCTGGTAAAATGAAACATCCAGTCTTGCTTTCAAAAAAAATACTTAGTAAAATAAGACTAGAAGCATTCATGGTTAAATAATTAAAAACATGTGTCTCCAAATACTTGTCAACATCATATGATATCTAATAGTGAAAAATTGAATACATTCAACTAAAGTGAGAAATAACACTAAAATGTACCCTTATAGGGCCGGCCTGGTGGCGCACTGCTATAGTGCGCTGCTTGGGAAGCGCGGCGGCGCTCCCGCCGAGGGTTCGGATCCCACATACAGGCCGGTTCCCACTCACTGGCTGAGCGAGGCGCGGGAGCAACACCGAGGGTTGCGATCCCGTTGCCGGTCCTGGTCCAGTAAGGGGGCGACACTGAGGGTTGCGATCTGTTGCCGGACACGGAAAAAGACAAAAAGGAAAAAAAAAAAATTCAGTGAGTCACATATTATGATAAATTAAATAAAGAGCAGAGAGGCTCCTTGCCCAAGCTTTGGGAGTCAAAAAAGTCTTCTTGGTGACAAGTATTAGTAAGCCCAAAATTGAATGGTAAGTAAGAATTTGTCAAGTCAATAAGTAGGTTAAGTAGGTATGGGGAAGTTTGTTTCATGCAGAAACAAAGAGAAAAATAATCTTTTACAAAAGCCCTGACATAACACAATATCTAAAACCAACAAGATTTTTTTTTTCTATATACTGACCTTAACATTTTGGATGATAAAATAGGGGGGAGAAATAAATAATATTAGCAACATGTATTAAATTCTCAGAAAAGCTTACCAAGAAATTTACAGAATTTTTGTTTAAAAAATCAACAGTAAGTTCCAGAAAAGTCTTTTCTGGGATATGCAAAATAAAACTTGATAATAAAAGAAAAGATATATATTATTCCTGACTGGGAAAATTCAGTGATATGATTCAAATTTTCTCATAATTAGCATAAAAAGAGAAAACATTATTATATGGTTTGTATTTATTCTATAGTGTTTTATTAGAATATGCTCGAAATATCATAAGGTTCTTTAATTCACACTCAGTTTTCAATTCATTTGTATTCACTCTAGGTTCATGTTCAATTTTTTCAAATCTCTTTTTATTTATTTTCATCTTATTTTGTTTCATTTTGGTGTGGGTATGTTTTAGTTCCTAAGAATCAGATACTTTATATGCAAACTTCATATATGAGTAGAAACTAAGAGGATATGAGGAACAATTCTAAGGGAAAAATATAAAAATGTAGAAAACAGATTTCCAAACAGAATATGAAATACCAAATTTGACCCAAGAAGAATAAATACGAATTAACTCTTTGCCATATTAGAAATAAATTATAGATAATATATTACTTAAAATACTGCCCAGGGCCTCTGGAAATGTCTGGGTAGATTGTTTTATACAAATCTCTAGGCTAGTCCAACTTTAAAAGGCAGAAATAATTCAGATTCAGAAGAAGAGAGAAGATAAGAGAGGTGGGCTGGGCATTTGGATCCAATGTTCCCTTGATAAGAAATAGATAAATCCCAATTCAGTGAAACATTTTAACATAGTTCTACCATTATTGATAGAACACACATTAAAAAAAAATTATAACATTTGAGCATCATGATTAACAAAATTGATTCAACTGATAACTACAGAACATGTGCACAGAAATGGCACAATACATATTATTTTAAAATTCACATTAAATATTTATCAAAGTTGGTCTTTTGTTGTGTGATAAAATAAATGTCTACTTAAAAGGATTAAAATTATACAAAATATCCTCTTTTACCATAGAACAATTAAACTAGAAATAAGTAATAAAATGCTACTGAGAAAATACTCATGTACTGAAATTTAGTAATACAATTCTAACTTGAAATTTAAAAAAATCACAATGAAAGTTATAAAACATTTTGAACTAAACAATAATAAAATAATACATACCATACTTTGCAAGACCTAACTACAAATTGGCTCTGAGGAAAATTTATATACTTAAACACATATACCAGAAAATGATAAAGTGGAAAATCAATGATCTAAGTATAAATCTTAAGAAGATACAAAATAGTAACAAAGGAATGAAGAAAACAAAAAGATGAAGGGGGAAGAAATAAAAAGTTAACAAACAAAATAAAGGAAATAGAAGACAAACAACAAAGGTGATCTACATAGAGAGAAGATATCCTAATAAAATTCTCACTCCTGGTAGAGAAAGGGAAAAAAAGAAAGAGGTCACAAATAACCATTATCAGTTTTACAAAATGCCATAAAAATAAGAAAATGAAAATAAGTGAATAGAGATAGTGCCTAACTTAAGGTGGTTCGTCCTAACGAATTTTTGGCTTCATGATGGTGTGAAAGCGATACACATTCAGTAGAATTCGTACTTCAATTATCCATACAACTATGCTGTTATTCACTTTCAGTATGGTATCCAATACATTACATGAGGTTTTCAACACTTTATTATAAACAGGCTTTGTGTTAGTCATTTTGCCCACATGTACTTTAATGTAAATGTTCTTAGCACATTTAAGATAGGCTAGGCTAAGCTATTATGTTCAGTAGGTCAGGTGTATTAAATTCATTTTTTTTTTTTTTGTCTTTTGTCTCTTTCCGTGTCCGGCAACGGATCACAACCCTCAGTGTTGCCCCCATACCGGACCGGGGACCAGCAACGGGGTTGCAACCCTCAGCGTTGCCCCCGCGCCTCGCTCAGCCAGTGAGCGGGAACCGGTCTGTATGTGGGATCCGAACCCTCGGGCGGGAGCGCCGCCCCGCTTCCCAAGCGGCGCACTTATCCAGTGCGCCACTGGGCCGGCCCTTAAATTCATTTTTGACTCATATTTTCAACTTACTTTGGGTTTATCAGGACAGAACCCCATCATAAGTGTAGGAGCATCTGTATTATGAAACAAATCTTTATTTAAAACATCCTGCTTGCTACAGCCATACTTTAGTAACATGTATAAGTTGAACAAATTTCCAAAGTGATCTCACATAACTTCAGTTGAGTTAGGCAAAAATGTATTAGCTCTTATTACGTATTAGTATCTTGGCTAGGCCTGTGGAATACAAAGATAAAATACCATGACCCTGAACTTACAAACCAGGGAGGTAAATAATTCTGAATAATTTCAGAACAATCAAGTGCTGTCACAGTGGTAAACCCAGAGTGATAAGGAAACATGAATAAGGGGACTTCAAAAATTTCATGAAAAATGAAAGTGAAAGATAAAAATAAAAAATATAAACTTTATTTCTTAACATAAGCTCCATCAAGACACTATTATAAGTGAATATCAGCCATTTAGTCCATCACTAAGAACTTAGGGTCTTAGGAATTTAACCATGTCAATGCAGCTTTTTTACATTATTAACTAAAGAGAAATGAGTACCCTATAAAAACTTGTTAAGATTAGAAAACAAAGAGAAGTCAGAAAGACCAAAATTAGGATTGTAAAGTAAACGCCTAATGATCTCTCATTGTAAAATTGCTGAACCAATTGAGATGTCTGTGGCATTTGCTTTTGTTTCTGCTGTTAATCATCAGCCCTCTCCGATTAGAGCACAAAAAGATTAATTTTTTCCTCTCAAATTGCTGTGGATGGTCTGCCGCTGCAGGCCTCATCTTCAATGTCTTGTCTCTTTTTTTATTCAATTTTTTCTGGATTTTTGTGTGTGTCGTCATTGACAGGCAAAAATCTGGGGGGATTTTATAGAAAAGTAATTGATTTTACATATTTTCAGGGTACAGAGTTGAAAATCAATACGTGTGTACAATGCATGATGATGAAATCGGGATAATTAGCATATTCATCATCACAAAACATTATCATTCTTTCCGTCCTTTAACCAATTTCTCACTAACCCTTCTCTCCCTCCTCCTTTCCCACCTGTAGTAATCACAGTTCTGTTTTCTTCTTCTGAAACTTCAACATATTATTGTGATCTTTCTCTCTTTCTTTCTTAGCTCCCACTTATGAAGGAGGATATGTGGTATTTCTCTTTCTGTGCCTGTCTTATTTCACTTAAAATAATTTCTCCAGGCTCATCCATGTTGCTGCGAATGACAGAATTTCATTCTGTCTTATGGCTGAGTAGTATTCCATTGTGTATATATATATATATATACACATAGGGGAAACACTCTAGGATGTAGGACTGGACAAAGATCATGAATGAGACCTCAAAAGCACAGGCAACAAAAGAAAACTCTTACAAATAAGATTATATCAAACTAAAAAGCTTCTGCACAGCAAAAGAAACAACCAACAGAGTGAAAAGACAACCTACAGGATGGGAGAAAATATTTGCAAACTATACATCCAACAAGTGATTAATCCAGAATATACAAGGAACTCAAACAACTTAACAGTAAAAAAAATAAAAATTAAAAAAAAAATCTAAAAAATGAGCAAAGGAGCTGAATAGACATTTTTCAGAGGAAGACATACAAATGGCCAACAGGCACATGAAAAAAAATGGTCAACATCACTTATCATCAGGAAAATGCAAATCAAAACCACACTGAGATATCATCTCACCCCAGTTAAACTGACTATTATCAAAAAGACAGAGAATGACAAATGCTGTTGAGGATGCAGAGAAAGAGAATCCCTTCTATGCTGTTGGTGGGACTATAAATTAGTGCAGCCATTATGGAAAATAGTATGGAGGTTTCTCAAACAACTACAGATAGAACTAACATATGATCCAGCAAGCCCACCACTGTGTATATTCCCAAAGGAATGGAAATCATCATGTCAAAGGGATACCTTCACTCCCATGTTTATTGAAGCTTTATTTACAATAGCCAAGATATGGAACCAACCTAAATGTCCATAGATGGATGACTGGATAAGGAAAATGTGGTATATATACACAATGGAATACTACTCAGTCATCAAAAAGAATGAAATTCTGCCATTCAAAGCAACATGGATGAGCTTAGAGAAACTATTTTAAGTGAATAAACCAGGCACAGGAAGAGAAACACCACATGTCCTCACTCATAAGTGGGAGGGAACAAACAAACAAACAAACACAATAATAAATTGAACTTTCAGAAGGAGAGAACATAACTGTGGTTACTAGAGATGGGAAAGGGAGACAGGGAGAGGTTAGTGAAAATTGGTTAATGGACAGAAAGAATAATTATGTTTTGTATGATTAACATGCTAATTTTCCTGATTTCATCATCACATTTTGTGCACAAGTATTGATAGTCAAGTCTGTACACCACAAATATGTATAATCAATTATGTTTCAATTTTTTTAAAGTTAAAGGGAAAAACAAAGGGGGCAGGTGTAGAACATACCTCATTATACAGATAATAAAGCTGAGTGATATTGTGTTAAAATGAAATAACCAATGATAATATAAAAAGGCTTTGAAAACAGTAAATTATTGAAGTTTTGCAGTTTACAAAGCTCTTCTATGTGCAATTTTTAATCTACTGACTCACAGTATTAACTGGAATTTACTTCTTTAAGATAGGTTTAAATTTTATAAAATAATAACTATTTTCTTTGAAATTTAAGACTATATTACTATCAATTCATGAGTTTAGGGTTAGTGTAACATAATTTATAGTCATATATTCTTGAATTATGTTCTCTTATGCCCTATACCTCTGACTACTGCTCAAGAAATAGGTGATAAATTTCAAGATTCTTTTATCAGTATTAAAACATTTATAGAAGAAATTGCCTGAGTTTTCATCTTTTATGATACTACTCTTGGGAGCTATTCTGCAAGCTATGGCCATATAAGATATCCTTTAGCAAGTCTCCATTTAAGTATTTACTAATGCATCAACATTATTCCTGTTGATAACAGCTTTTTTGTTTGTTTTTTAACTGAGGAAGTCTGAAAGACCCAGCAGAAAATGTACAAAGTATTGTTGTAATAATGTTGGTGACAGAAAGTACAAAATAGCCATGTTATAGGTTTGCTTAACATGTCTGAATTGTGGATCTTGTCATAAAACTAGAAAACGATAAATAGTAAATCAACCTCCAGTTATTTAACTCCATGGAAAAATTATTAACTTGTTTGTCTGTACTCCGGATACATTGAAATTTTCATGTGTAAAGGAAAAGGAAGGGGTAGGCTATATGACTATTCAGAGCCAGATACTTCCTGGGAGCATCAAGACTTAATTAATCATTCCTTAATGATGAATAACAGAAAAGAGATGCCTTGCTAAGTCCAGAAGCATGTAAACACTATTTTTCCTATATTCCAGAAACATTGATCTGCTGAATTTCTCTCCTTACTCTATAATTTGATTTGATATTAAATTATATTTGGTTGTAAATTATATTTGATATTAAATATTATATTATCATCATATATTTTATGTAACCCCATTTTCACTGGCCTGTGTTACAAAGAACAGTTCCTTCCAACAAGAGGGCTAAAATAAAATTTGATATGTTCATTCATATTGATAGTCACCTCTACATAATATATATTCATTAAACATGGTATATAAAGAATTCTTCCAGTTATCTTATTACTGATTCATGAGAACAGAAACATAAAGATGAACATGAAACATATTCCACTTTAAATAATGTGAAATCTAATATGGCCATATGAGTAATAATAACAGGTAATCAATAATATAAAGAAGGAGAATAATCTGAAAACCAAAGACAGCTTGAATGCCGTAACAACGCATTTGGAAACCTTCTTACAAATAATTTGACATTTATATTCCATAGTATTTCTGTTCTTATTGGCTTCTATGTTTCTTCAATAATAATATGTTTGTAAGTCTATGTAACTGAGTCATGTAAAGTAATGAATTGAAATAGTTTATACATATAGTGTGTGTGTATATATATATATAGTATATATATATATATGTATATACTATATATATATGGTATATAGTATATACATAGTCTAAATCCATTCATAAAGGAAGTAAAGCAAAAAAAAAAAAGAAAACATATAACCTCTGCTCTAGGAATGGGTGGTTTATATGCTAGTTCCATAAAATGTAGACATGAATATTTCATTTTTACATGGTTAAACTTTTCTATATGGTCTCTTTTCTGTAGCAACTGGAGCCAGTGTAAATTTCTAGCAGTTTGTTAGGCCAGTGAAGTGTATTTTTTTGTTTTGTTTTCTAAAATTGGTTATAACGTACTTATGCAATAATTAAATAATTGGAAATAAGTTTCTAAAATCCTATGGGATCTGATGCAAGTTG
>NW_007734958.1:69658-71284 GCF_000696425.1 Galeopterus variegatus
CCAGTGATAGAATGCTATTTATTGGAACATTTCCTTTCCCTTTTGTTATTCTTTCTAAAGAAAATTTACTGCTGAGATTCCATTTAAATTAAATTCATTAAAACAGAAAGTACAGTCTGTCCTGTTCCTCACATATGCACCTAGCCCGCACAGACACAAATATACCTTAAACTTTATAATAAAGGTAAGTCAACTATATACAATTCCAGTTAATTTTTAATAATCCTGTATTTTAATCATCTGGTTTAATTTCTGTTGTTTGCCTTTTACAATTTTAAAAAGAAAACAAAACAGGACAGAAAACCCATTTGCAACTCAAGTCAGAAGACTTAGCAAATGAAAAGTTGTTTTTCTGGGTTTTATTACTTCTTAGAATCAGCTCTGTTCAAGACTTCTGTTTCACATTTAACATATAGATCAGCAGCTTATGTTTAGAAACCATATCGGAGGTGATTTTTCTCTGAGATGCTTTGTATTATTTATTTACTATTAAAATATTTTTCTCTTCTCAAAAGCAACAACCCTCGATCTAAAATCCTTACAGATTCTATTACCAAAGGAGATTCATAGATTGTATCTACATGTGGCAAAATTGGTTAAAAAATAAAGTCTGTCATGAGGTTACCCGACAGCCTGCAGGCAAAACAACAATAAATTTTTGTCCAACTGAATTGCAAGGCTCGTTCTTCACAACTTTACAATTTCTTTTCTCATTTTTTTCAAAAACACAGAGCAGGAATAAATGGAATAAATAAAATTGTAAATAATAATCTTATTTCAAAATCATATTTTTTCATGAGTTACACATTTGAATTTTACATTCACTTTCTTAATGAGACAAATTACTTACGCCTTTGTCTTCAGAAGTATGTTTTCCAACTTAGTTTTCCTAAAATCTTGAAATTTTTGCTGAAGAATAAAGAAGAATTTGGATCGTGCAAAAACAATAAGATTTTTATGCCCATTTTACTATGAATAGTATCTGCTTGGGCAGTATTTTTGAAGTGAATTATCAATCAAGTTATTATATCAACCTTTTATTATATAAAGATTTCAATCTCCATGAAAACAATTAAAATTGACTTTTGTAAATATGAACCCATCAAAGTAGTCAATTAGATATCTGTGTAATAAAAAGTCCCAAAATAGCATGAATTAAGTTAAATTCCAAAGTCACTCATTAAAGGAAAATAATAACCAAGTAATATAAACTATGCTGTGGAAAAGAAAAGAAAATCAATATGGTTTAATTCTTTCCTTCATGAATTTTACATTATAGTAGGAGAGTTTTATTTAGTTAAGTCTTTGACATGTTTTTGGATTAAGGGGGGGGGAATTCAATTTGTGTGATTCTTGCAATTTGGTTCAAAACAGAAGTAAATCTTGACCTGACCATTCAGCTAATTATTATATTGTTAAAACTATGTCCCAAAGTTATTGCAAACTACATTTTTTAATGATCATATATTTGATGGTTCATAATTTGTATAATTAACTATTTAGTAATAGATTACTGTAATAATTAACATTATCTATAATGCACGCTAATTAAGTAACCTCGTAAGTTTGCTAAAACACAATTTTTTTATGTCATATTTTTGGCTTTAGTATTTGAAAAATAAGAAT
>NW_007734958.1:71317-72845 GCF_000696425.1 Galeopterus variegatus
TGTGGAAAAGAAAAGAAAATCAATATGGTTTAATTCTTTCCTTCATGAATTTTACATTATAGTAGGAGAGTTTTATTTAGTTAAGTCTTTGACATGTTTTTGGATTAAGGGGGGGAAAATTCAATTTGTGTGATTCTTGCAATTTGGTTCAAAACAGAAGTAAATCTTGACCTGACCATTCAGCTAATTATTATATTGTTAAAACTATGTCCCAAAGTTATTGCAAACTACATTTTTTAATGATCATATATTTGATGGTTCATAATTTGTATAATTAACTATTTAGTAATAGATTACTGTAATAATTAACATTATCTATAATGCACGCTAATTAAGTAACCTCGTAAGTTACTGTAATAATTAACATTATCTATAATGCACGCTAATTGAGTAACCTCGTAAATTTGCTAAAACACAATTTTTTTATGTCATATTTTTGGCTTTAGTATTTGAAAAATAAGAATTTGTGTCTAAGCCTACTATACTTGTCTGAATGTAACCTTGGTGATTTGGCCATGATTTGAAATAATGTCTTCATATGTACATTGACAGACATTTTCATTTGCAATAAATCCTTCCCAGCTCATATTGCCATTGGTAAAAGACCAAATGTTACATTTTTGTTTTAGTATAAATATAGATTTAAAGAAGACTTTTGTTTTTCACAATGCAATTGAAAAACTTTAGAATAACTTCTGGCTTTTTTCTGTATCACAGGAAATAGTAAAAAGAATATGAGCTTTGAGAGAAGTTAGACCGGATTAGAGATAGTAAAAAGAACACAAGCTTTGAAATGAGTTAGATCTGGGAACAAATAACATCTTTTCTGGTCCTGTGACTTTGAGCTTAAGTTCTTAAATTACGTTCAGACTCACCTGCAAAATTAGACCTATAGTGAATACTATTCAGCAATAGTATGGAATCCTGTCATTTGCAGCAACGTGAGTGAACTTGGAGGACATTAAGTGAAATAAGCCAGGCACAGGAAGACAAATACAGCATGATCTCGTATGTGGAACCTAAAAAGTTGTTATCATAGAAGTAGCAAGTAGAACAGTGGTTACCAGAGGATAGGAAGGGGAAAGGGAGGAGAAAATGGTGAGAGACTGATTAACAGGTACAAAGCTACAATTACATAGGAGGAATAAATTCTGATGTTCTTTTGCACAGTGGAATGATTAAAGTTAACCATAATGTATTGTATATTTCAAAATAGCTAGAAGAGAGGTTTCTAAATGTTCTTATCACAAATAAATGATAAATATTAATGATAATAATAAATGATAAATGATAATATAAATCATGTTAATTGCCCTGGACTTAAAGATTATACAACGTATCAAAACGTCACTTTGTACTGCATAAGTATGTACAATTATTATGTGTCAATCATAAATAAAAAATTAAAACTATAAAGATTATTGTAAGACATAAATATTAAATTCTCTGTAAAATGTTGATATAATGCCTAACCAGATGAAGGTATAAAATATTTGTCTTTTTACTTTTCCTCCTTTACCAAGAAGAG
>NW_007734958.1:73828-82458 GCF_000696425.1 Galeopterus variegatus
AAACTATAAAGATTATTGTAAGACATAAATATTAAATTCTCTGTAAAATGTTGATATAATGTCTAACCAGATGAAGGTATAAAATATTTGTCTTTTTACTTTTCCTCCTTTACCAAGAAGAGCATTGGAATTTTAATGAAAGTTGTTGTTATTCAGAACACGTTCCTGGGTTATTTCCATGTGTATTGCAAATACACTCCAAATAGACTAAAACTGTCTCTCGGGCAGATGTGTTTTGTTTCTGTTTGTGTATCCTCTTCCTCTACCTTTTCATATCCCTCCTCTAGCTACAGAAATGGAGCTTAGTACAGAGTCCACTGAGAGAATCAATTAATGTTGACAAGTGAGTGGCTGACTGGCAGAAACAAATAAAACACTGATATCAGTTTGCTTCTCCACTAGGCAATGTTTATTTATATGCACATTGGTTTGTGGAGGGGACAAAACACTTGTTTTGGCCAGTTAAATTGAATATCTCAATGTGGTATTTTTCCTTTTTTATTTATTTATTTATTTATTTATTTATTTATTTATTTATTTATTTATTTGGTCTTTTTTGTGAGATTGGCCACACCGTGCTCAATAATAATATGTTTGATGTTATATAGGATCCCAACCCGCAGCGGGAGCGCTGCTGCGCTCCCAGCGCTGCACTCTCCTGAGTGCACCACGTGCTCGGTCCCAAAGTGGTATTTTTCAAAATAAATATTTATTAGCTGGCATACTGGTTAAGTTGTGCAAAATTTGCATTTGAAATTTTGTAAGTTCATTCGTACTTGAAGATACTAGAGGAGTTATTTTACAGAGTATTATTCTAGGAAATGAAGAAAATGCCTGTTTTAATATGTATTAGAAAAGTATGTAGCTGATTGAGATAAGACAATTGCAGAATTTTAATTCTTTGGAATCAAAGAAAAGTAATATTAGCATTACTCGTTTAAAAGATTCAAGGAATAAAATATTATATGAAATGATCAGAGAAAGTGTCATCACAGGGTCATTGTACCCTGGCATGGGACATGTGGGAATATGATCCCAAATTTACTTTCTTACAACTCCAAAACATAGTTTAAGATAAATATGGAATGCTACTTGTATTCAATGATGTACCAAGCATTCTAATGGTTTATTGTGAAACTCCTAATATATGTTATAAATTCAACAGGTGGCATATGACTCAGCTACATGTGGCAAAGTTTAAAAATAAGTAAGAAATAGAGGCAGTAGCTTCCCTAGTTTGACAACTGCTTAAACCTCATCTCTGATAATTAAGAAAATCAAATACAAAAAAAGTGAAATAAAAATTAACTCAGTGAATCACAGACCTAAATGTAAAATGCAAGACTATAAAATGCTAAAAGATATATAGGAGAAAATCTAGGTGACCCTGAGCGGTGATTATTTTTAGGTACAGCACCAAAAGGTACGATCCATGAACAAAAGAATTGACAGCGTCAATAGAATTCAAAGACATTGTACACTTTGACCAACATCTTCCCATTCCCACCAACATCCCCCCAACGCCCCAGCCCCTGAGTACCCACCATTCTACTCTCGATTTCTATGTGTTCAACGTTTTTAGATTCCACATATAAGTGAGATCATGTGATATTTGTCTTTCTGTGCCTGGCTTATTTCACTTATAAGGCTCTGCAGTTTCATCCATGTTGTTGCAAAACAGGATATATGTGTTTGTGTGTATATAGTTGTGTCACTTAACAATGGGTATACATTCTGAGAAATGCATTGTTAGGTGATATTGTCATTGAACAAACATCATGGAGCATACTTACACAAACTTAGAAGGTATAGCCTACTACACACCTAGTCTATATGTCCTATTGCTCCTGCATGAGTAAAGTGTTCCTCTACAATGATTATAACAACACTAAGTGATGGAAATTTTTCATCTCTGTTATAATCGTATGGGATCACTATCATATATGCATACTGTCATTGGTCAAAATGTCATTATGTGATACTTGACTGTATGTATATCACATTTTCTTTATTCATTCATCCACTGATGTACATTTAAATTTATTCCATATCTTGGCTATTGTGAATAATCCTGCAATGGACAGGGATGGATGATATATCTTCAACATACTGATTTTGTTTCCTGTGAAGTAAGAGGGTACATCAAAAAGTTCATGGAAAGATTTGTATTATATCTTAATTTTAATTTTCTACGAACTTTCTGAAGGCCCTTCATATATATAGACAGAAGTGGGATTGCTGTATCATACAGTAGTTCCATTATGTTTTTGAAGAACCTCCACACTGTTTTTAGTAATGGTTGTCCTAATTTACATTCCCACCAACAGTTGTACAGCACGATGACTATAGTTAAAAATAATGTATTGTATTCTTTAAAATTGCTAAGAGAGTTGATCTTAAATGTTCTCACCACACACACACACACACAAAAATTGATAGGCTTTTGAGGTGATCAATATGTTAGTTAGCATGATTAGTCATTTTACAATATATACATACATAAAAATATCACATTTTGCACCATAAATAGACACAATTTTTATTTGTCAATTAAACCTTAATAAAGCTTAAAAAACAGACTGAGAGAAAATATTGGTGAAAGGCATATCCAGTAAAGGGCTGTTATATAAAATACATTTTTAAAAACTCTTAAAGCTCAGTAATAAGGGCCGGCCCGGTGGCGCACTGCTACAGTGCGCCGCTTGGGAGCGCGGCAGTGCTCCCGCCGAGGGTTCGGATCCCACATATAGACCGGTTCCCGCTCACTGGCTGAGCGAGGTGCGGGGGNTCCGGTGTGGGCGTGACACTGAGGGTTGCGGTCCGTTGCCGGACACGAAAAAAGACAAAAAAAGAAAAAAAAAAAGCTCAGTAATAAGAAAATGAATAACCTGATTAAAAAATGGTCAAAAGACCTTAACAGACCAAAGAAGATATATAGATAGCAAATAAGCATATAAAAAGATGGTACACAACTTGTCTTTAAGAAAATGAAAATTAAAACAATAATGAGGTGTCACTACACGCCTATTAGACAATAGCAAAAATTCAGAATACTACACCACCAAATGCTTGCAGTATGTGGANGCCTATTAGACAATAGCAAAAATTCAGAATACTACACCACCAAATGCTTGCAGTATGTGGAGCAACAAGAAATCTCATTCATTGCTGGTGAGAATGCAAAATGGTACTTTGGGAGACAGTTTGGCAGTCTCTTACAAAACTAAACATACAATTACCATGCAATCCAGCAATTGTGCTCCTTGATATTTATTTACCCACATGTATTGAGAACTTATGTCCACACAAAAACCTGCACGTACATCTTTATAATGGCTTTATGCATCATTGCTAAAACTTGGAAGCAACCAAGATGGCATATAGTAGGTGAATAAACTGTGCAANCATCATTGCTAAAACTTGGAAGCAACCAAGATGGCATATAGTAGGTGAATAAACTGTGCAATATCCAGACAATGAAATGTTATTCAGCACTAAAAAGAAATGAACATCAAGTAATAAAAAGACATGGAAGAGCCTTAAATGAATATTAGTAAGTGAAAGAAGCCAATATGAAAAGGCTATATACTGTATGATTCCAAATGCTTCACTTTCTGGAGAGTACCAAACTATAGAGCTAATAAAAAGATCAGTGATTACAAGGGATTAGGAGGGGGAAAAGGAAGAATAAGCAGAAGACAGGGGATTTTTAGGGCAGTGCAACTATGCTATGTGATGTTATAACGATGGATTCATGTCATTATACATTTGTCCAAAGACATAGAATGTACAACACCAAGAGTGAACCTTAATGTATACTAGGGCCTTTGGGTGAAAATGATGTATCAATATAGGTTCATCATCTGTAACAAATTCACCACTTTGGTAAGAGATGTTGATGTGGGAAGTGGGGGTGCTATGCATAGAGTGAGGGAGTATATGGGAAATTACTGTACCTTCCATGCAATTTTTCTCTGAAGCTAAAACTGCTCTAAAAAATAAATTCTATTTCAAAAAAAATTAAATGAAATCAAATGCAAAAAATGTGGAGAGTCATAGAGGCTTCTCCTGAGAACATGGAAGACATCATTTAATACTCATTAAATCAATAGTGGCAACATAGTATGTCTTGTGAATCTTTCCATCAGTTACATACTTATGCTCAACTGACACTGAGTCAGTAGTCCTGAAGCAAGCAGATTGATTTAATGGAGTGGAGTTAGCATAAAGACCCTTAACTGAATATAAAAATAAAATAACACTTTTGGGGTAACAATAGAGGATGGGAAAGGTAGAACTGATAAAATTTTTATGCCCAAATAGTTCCTGACCTATTCATGTGTTAGTGTATCAAAAGCTTCAGATCATGTACAGGAAACCATTCTTATCAATAGTTAATGTATGGAAAACCAAGAGTAAATGATGAGGAAAAACACCTACTGATAAGAGCTTCGGAAATACTAAAACAATTAATCAAGACAGCTTTTGTATTTAAAACAAGATCAGGCTCAAACTATCATCCCAGTGATCGTTTGGGGACTGAAAGAAAATCCCATTCAATTTTGATATTACTCAGTTGAGAGCCCAGTTAAGAGTACTGACTTGCAATTAGGCACAGTCTTCGGCAGTCAATCTGTTAGCAGCTAGAATGTACTACCTTTGTTTTTCTTATAGTCAGTAAATGCCAGTGACAGATGAATATAATTAATATGAAGTAACTGCCCTCTTCTCTCTCCCACAATAATATGAAATGCAGCACTGGAAATGCTGAGGACAAATGTGACATTGGAAATGCTAAGGGAAACAGTTTACCAGAGTTGATTAGACGATAATCAAAATAGAGCTTCCTCGCATCATTGCTAAAACTTGGAAGCAACCAAGATGGCATATAGTAGGTGAATAAACTGTGCAACATCCAGACAATGAAATATTATTCAGCACTAAAAAGAAATGAACATCAAGTTATAAAAAGACATGGAAGAGCTTTAAATGAATATTAGTAAGTGAAAGAAGCCAATATGAAAAGGCTATATACTGTATGATTCCAAATGCTTCACTTTCTGGAAAGTACCAAACTATAGAGCTAATAAAAAGATCAGTGATTACAAGGGATTAGGAGGGGGAAAAGGAAGAATGAGCAGAAGACAGGGGATTTTTAGGGCAGTGCAACTATGCTATGTGATGTTATAACGATGTACTCATGTCTTTATACATTTGTCCAAAGCCATAGAATGTACAACACCAAGAGTGAACCTTAATGTATACTAGGGCCTTTGGGTGAAAATGATGTATCAATATAGGTTCATCATCTGTAACAAATTCACCACTTTGGTAAGAGATGTTGATGTGGGAAGTGGGGGTGCTATGCATAGAGTGAGGGAGTATATGGGAAATTACTGTACCTTCCATTCAATTTTTCTCTGAAGCTAAAGCTGCTCTAAAAAATAAATTCTATTTCAAAAAAAATTAAATGAAATCAAATGCAAAAAATGTGGAAAGTCATAGAGGCTTCTCCTGAGAACATGGAAGACATCATTTAATACTCATTAAATCAATGGTGGCAACATAGTATGTCTTGTGAATCTTTCCATCAATTACATACTTATGCTCAACTGACAGTGAGTCAGTAGTCCTGAAGCTAGCAGATTGATTTTAATGGAGTGGAGTTAGCATAAAGACCCTTGACTGAATATAGAAATAAAATAACACTTTTGGGGTAACAATAGAGGATGGGAAAGGTAGAACTGATAAAATTTTTATGCCCAAATAGTTCCTGACCTATTCATGTGTTAGTGTATCAAAAGCTTCAGATCATGTACAGGAAACCATTCTTATCAATAGTTAATGTATGGAAAACCAAGAGTAAATGATGAGGAAAAACACCTACTGATAAGAGCTTTGGAAATACTAAAACAATTAATCAAGACAGCTTCTGTATTTAAAACAAGATCAGGCTCAAACTATCATCCCATTGATCGTTTGGGGACTGAAAGAAAATCCCATTCAATTTTGATATTACTCAGTTGAGAGCCCAGTTAAGAGTACTGACTTGCAATTAGGCACTGACTTGCAATTAGTCACAGTCTTCGGCAGTCAATCTGTTAGCAGCTAGAATGTACTACCTTTGTTTTTCTTATAGTCAGTAAATGCCAGTAACAGATGAATATAAATAATATGAAGTGACTGCCCTCTTCTCTCTCCCACAATAAGATGAAATACAGCACTGGAAATGCTGAGGACAAATGTGACATTGGAAATGCTAAGGGAAACAGTTTACCAGAGTTGATTAGACGATAATCAAAATAGAGCCTCCCATAATGTGCCACTTACCCAAACCATGGTAGATGCAGTAATTCAGGGACCCCTCCAACTTGTGTTCCTCACTTTGCACTTCTACTTAGGGGATAACAGAGCATCCAAATCTCAGTTCCAGATTCGTTTCTTTATTACTTTCTATTAAGATGGTAGGTGGTAAAAATTAATTCACAAAAAGAGTACATAGAAAGAGAAGAAAATTTCTCAGCCTACTATTAATACTGAGAAAGAGATTAAATTTGTAAGAATTATTCTGATGGCTAGTTTTAAAAAGTGGAACAAATAAGGACAAAATCAGTGGAGTTCCTAAAAAGGATCTGGTGGCTCAATATTATTAGAGAGGGGAAAGTAAAAAAAAATAACTACTTCATTTGTCATTACTCCTGAAGGACACTACCCAGATATTCATCCTAGTCTAAATGAGTCTAAAACTGCAAATAAGAAAAAGAGTTAGAAAAAAATGTACTAAAACATGATATAGAATTCATACACAAAATGATAGAAATTTTAATAATTGAAGTCCAGGAACTTTTACTGTATTCCCAGCAACAGAATCAAAGTTGCATGCACCTCATGCAGTTGAGTGGGGTGAAGGTAAGAAAAGGTTGTTCCTTGGGTTGTTAAATACGGGCACTACATACACTTATCTCGAGTGATGATACTGAGGGCACACTAAAGGGACCCAGGTGAAACTGAATGGATTTGGAGACATAGAAGTAAAGGCAGCTGGCTAATGATAAAATGAGAAACAGGAAAACAAGATAAATACATCCTGGGGTAAGATCACCCTTATCTAAATCTCTAACTGGATGTGTAAATGATAGATATGTCAATGATCAGCTTGAGATCAAATATGAGAAAGCCCACCTAATTCCCAATATTAGTTGAAAACATAAAATGAAAAATATTAGGATTTCCTTAGCCAACTTCTGTCGTAAATGTTTATTAAAAATGTTTATATAGAATTCACAAAATGCAGTAGGATATTAAACTTTTGTTAAAGAAATGAAGGAAGCAAGGATATTAATATCAGCCAACCCTCTCCAGTGTAGGAATTGGCTGGAACTCTAATTAGGTTCATAAACTTAAGAGGAAAAACATTAAGACTGCTGAATTCTTGAAAGAAAAGGTGGAAATGGAATGAATCTTTGAAATCAAAAAATATATGTATAACTGAATCTATATTTCTTTACATAGAAAAGACATCTTTCAAAAATAAGGAATAAATTATGACATTTTCAGACAAAATCTGGAAGAATCAGTTGCAGGCAGGTCTGAATTAAAAAGAAGCACTAAATGGGAGTTCTTTAGGCAGAAATAAAACTATCTCAGATAAAAACATTAAAAATAAGAAAGAAATGATGAGTACCAGACAGGAAGAATATATAGGCAAATATACATAAATGTTTAATATACAAATAATGCTAATGCCTTGTAGGGTTCTAAATATATGTGTTGCTCATTTATGATAAGACCTCTTGGCAAGCTAGTAGTAAAAGGAAGCTTCCTTATAAAATGATAAATGGCTTCAGATATTTTAAATATGCTAATGTTCTCTAAATTAACCTATAGTAATGGGTCAGTTGGTTAGAGTGCTGCTTTGTAACATCAAGGCTGGGGGTTCAGATCCCACTACCAGCCAGCTTCCAAAAAAAACAAAAACTAACAGATAAACAAAATCTCAAACAGTGTAAGTTTCCATAAAAATTGTGAAGGTTAGTTTTAAGTCTATATGGAAATATAAAGGGCCAAGAATACATAAATCTTTGAAGAAATAACTGAAAGACTTAGATACTACCTATTATAATGAAATAATAATAGTATGGAATTGGCACAAGAATTGATAAATGGGACAATGGAATGAAAAAAGAGTTTGGAATCAGAATTAACTAATTTATAACAAGACACATTCTGTAGGTCAGTAGGGAACAATTATCTTTAAAATAAACGTTACTATATTTCCAAATGAAAAAAATTACCTTGACCCCTACCTCATGCCACACACAAAAATTAACTCCATGTGGACTGCAACCTAAACAATAAAATTTTAAAGTAAAGCAATAATACAATTTTAAGTACATTTTAAAATGTACTTAAAACAAGGAACTAAAAAGTAAAATAAAATTTTAAGAGGAAATCATAGAAAATCACCTTGCTAACCTTTGAGTAAGCAAAGATTTCTAAACATTTCTAAAACAGGACACAGAGCTAATTGTAAAGGAAAACAAGAATAACTTAGACAATTTAAAAACTAAGCTCTTTTCATGATTAAAAAACAGCCTGAAGACAATGAAATGGTAATCTACAGAGGAAGA
>NW_007734958.1:83256-84819 GCF_000696425.1 Galeopterus variegatus
CTAATTGTAAAGGAAAACAAGAATAACTTAGACAATTTAAAAACGAAGCTCTTTTCATGATTAAAAAACAGCCTGAAGACAATGAAATGGTAATCTACAGAGGAAGACAAGAGATTTGCAACATGTATATCTGACAAAGGGCTTATACCCAGAATATATCGAACACTAAATCAATAGAAAAATGACACGCAAACAAACAAAAAAAATTGTCAAAAGACTCAGTCAAAGACAAAATAGGGTATCCAAATGGCTAAAAACATCTGAAAAGATGCTCAGAATTAGTCATCAGGGAAATGCAAATTAAACCATAATATATTCTTACAACTACACTAAAACACAAAAGACCGGAAATAGCAAGTGTTGCCAAAGATATGGCATAGCCAGAACTCTTTGAAAGTACTGATGGTAGAAGAATTTTGTGCAACCACTTTAAAATGTTGTTGACAGTATCTGCTGTGGTTGAACATAAGCCAATATTATAATCTAGCAATTCTACTACTAAGCACATATCTGTAAAGCTACACGACTATGCTAGTTGGGTTAGTGCAATAGCTACACTAGTTGTTTGGTTAGGCAATTCATAACTAAAGCCAAAACATTTCATTATTTTAATTATACTAAGTTTCCAGTTGTGTTGTCAGGGCTAGGGCTCAGATCCTTCAAACCCATTGTAAAGACTGGGTCACAAACCCCTAACTTGCCAGGCTGAATCATCAAACCCCTCACACACAGGTCCACAAGCCCTAGGTAATTGGGAAAGATCCCAGGAGCCATTGGCAGATGACACAAGCTCAGTCCGCAGCAGCAGTGGTGGTGGCCTCTCGGGAGGTCCCAGGGACCTTGGCAGCAACAGCTTGCAGCAGCAGCCTCCAACAGCAATAGCGGCCTCCCCATGTCCCCCACCCCACACCCAGGGGCATCCCAGGGGTGGGGGAGGTGCCACAGATCAGAGCCACTCATCCTTTATACTTAAGTCATAACCCAGGACACCTGGGTGCACATGTNATTGGGAAAGATCCCAGGAGCCATTGGCAGATGACACAAGCTCAGTCCGCAGCAGCAGTGGCGGTGGCCTCTCGGGGGGTCCCAGGGACCTTGGCAGCAACAGCTTGCAGCAGCAGCCTCCAACAGCAATAGCGGCCTCCCCCTGTCCCCCACCCCACACCCAGGGGCATCCCAGGGGTGGGGGAGGTGCCACAGATCAGAGCCACTCATCCTTTATACTTAAGTCATAACCCAGGACACCTGGGTGCACATGTGCAATTATATTATACAATAACCAAGGAACACCTGGGCACATGTGCGTATGTACATCAAGTGCTCAGCAAGATTCTGAACATCTGAGGGACCCTGACCATTTTCCTATATTTTCCCAACAATATCCAACAGAAATGTATACATACGTTACAAAAGAAAACACTGAAATGTTTGCAGTGATACTATTCATAAACCTGAACAATAGTAAGATGGTGAAATAAATTGCAATATTTTCTCACAATGAAAAATACTACACAGCAGTGAGAACAAACAATGCAACAATATGTATAAATTAAGAATGAATGT
>NW_007734958.1:86584-90013 GCF_000696425.1 Galeopterus variegatus
AGATGACCAAGAACCCAAGCAGAGCATATAACCTGGACAAGTACTTGGATTTGGAACTAGCCAGACCAGCTTTGCAGGTTGTTCTGCATTTGTACATAGAGGAGTGGCTATACTTCAAGAGTCTAAAAGGGGGTAGGCAGCCTCTACAATAGCGGCTCTCAAACTTTTGGCTTCAGGACCCTTTTACACTCTTATAAGGTATCGAGGATCCCAAAGAGCTTTGGTTCACAATGCCATGACTGTCTATAATTAAAACAGAATTTTTAAAATATTTACTCATTTTATTTAAAATCAGCATTAAGAAAACTGTTGCATTTTAACATATATAAGATGTCCCATTTTAAAAATCTGTACTTCTTAAAACAATAACAAAAAAAGTTAGCATTAAGAGTGGCATTGTTTACATTGTACAATTCTTTTTAATGTCTCTCTTCATTAAAAAAACAGCTTAATTTTTCTTACCTGTCTTTGTGTTGCTTCATTGTGTTGCAGTATTAAATCATGTAGCCTCTGGAAAACTCTACTCTCTTTACTCATGAGAAAATGAGGGTAAAAGAGGCAAATAATGTCTTAGTATTATTGTGAAAATTGTTTTGATGCTGCAGACCCCCTGAAAGGATCTCAGGGAACCTGAGGATCTCTGGAAAATGTTTTATGTGCACTGTTCCACTAATTTGATTTGATTTCAGAACTCAGGATGTTACTGATCCTGTAGAAACAAGTTGTCTGAACCCATATTCAACTACCACAGCATTGAGCTTAATATTTATGCAAGAATATGAAAGTCCACTCTCAGAATAATGTGTCAGGAGAAAGCTCACTCATGGCTCAGCTATAAACGGCAGATAAATTTGCCATAGAAATGAGGTAAATGTTTCAAAACAAGGCCTAGCTGTCATCTTTATTGATGCTTTAGAAAGTCTTTGGCTATACCAGCAGAGGATTTATAGGGACACCAATGAGAAATACTTATCAGAGGAGAAGAATGTATGAAATTAAATGTGCACTTTTTTATAGGGATAATGGAAACAAGTAATCACGTGTAACAATCAAGAGGAGCATTTGGGGGGTACAATGATAAAGACATTATATACTATTAAATGTGTAATTCTGTTTAATTAAATATTAAACTAAATATCAAATATTTAATTCTATTTAATATGTATTCTATTTAATATTCTATTAAAACTATGCACACACACATAGGCACACACACATGCAAACTCACGTATCAGAAATGAATTGTACAAAATTAGTAGTAAACTTAGAACAGCATGTTTGATCAGTTATCTATTCTAGAGAAATGAGTTACAGAAGGAAGTATACAACAACATTTGTGATTTGTGTAGTCACAGAAATGAGAGGGGCCAAAACAAAAAATGTTGGAGTTTGATTGAACTGAGCAGAGGGTCCATTTGGTGTTGTGCTACACAACACCACTATCGTAAGTCTCAATTTTGGTCTCTCAGAAGCAGAGAATGAATAAGATTAAAAGGGCTGCAAATAGAGTATTTTAATGGCTTTTCAGACCTACCAGGACTCCAGATAAAATGATCATTGTAAATGCAGATAAACCCTGTGATGATGAATGCCCATCTTCTCATTGGTTGCATCTGATGCCATCACTGCATAGACAAACCTCTGGAAAGCTCATTGTACTGAATGGTTTGATGCATCAGGGTAGCCTATGAGCAATTACATGAATGTCTTTCTTTTATCGCTATCCCCCTGACCGTGATGCTACCACAAGAATACTGAGTTGACATGAAAGACTAATAATGGTAGGTATAAAGGAGTCAAGAAGACAACTATTTAAACTTTCCAGGACTGGAAGAAACGTTTCTCTAGTCTGAAATTTGGGATCACAAAGCCTGGTCAGTTTTCCAATGGATAGAAATTTGCAAACACCAGAAAATACTGCAGAACCTTTGAAATTTAATTATCCTCACATTTTAAAATTATAGATTTAAGTATTTTCTTGCTGAAATAGTGAGCATGAATGATGCCGCACTGCAAAAACTGACCTCATTCGTTTAAAAAGAAAGGAAATAATCTAACATGAATCTTACTCGGAGAGCCATGAAAAAATCAAGAATTCCTTGACACAAGCTAACCCTTGCTTGGCAACATGAGCTATAGGAATACTGATCTGAAGTGCTTCTATGAGTCTCTGTGAATCAGGTTACCAACTTTTATTATCATCATAATTGAAAAGTTAAAAAGCTCAAATGGATATTTAAGATGACATGAGCCATGTCAAAATCAAATCCAAAATACCAACTTCTTACCAAAGTTAAATATCAGCAACTTACTCATCTAAATATACTTTTAAGCAGAATTAACTTTCCTCTTTTGGATTTTACTTGCCCAATTTGCATTTTTGTCTTTTTTTTTTTTTTTAAGGAAACCACTATTTTTATTTCATACTCCTCAGAGTGTGGTAATACTTTTTAAAATTGACTTTATATTTTGTACAAATGAAATCTATTTCCAGTACAAACAAAAACAAATGGCATAAAAATATATTGTATGCTTACATATGTTTTATTTGGGGAAGGGAGAAATAATGAGCAGGTCTACAACTTATTATCAGGTTCTCAAAAATCGTATATAAAACAAAAAAATTGAGAAAAACTTGACTGTTACAGTTTGACTAACATAATAAATTAAAAATCATTGTTGAAAAAATTTTTACTCAGCTCATGAGATTTTGGATATGATGTTTAAACATAATTATCAACTTTCAAAGTTTAATTCGGGATGACATCTTGATACCTTTTATTTGGATGATATGCAAGAGTGAGACGTAGCTAAATTCATGTGTCTTTATCGGTAACAAAAGATGGTCTTTAAAAAGTTGTGGACACCTTTATGACCATTTTAACCATTTATTGTCTTAAGATGTATGCTACTATATTTTAACAGAAATGTTATTGCTGTGCTAGATATAAATATTATTGGAGTGTTTTACAATTGCCTAAATACCTAATTGTTTCTTGGTGTTCAACAAGACTTGGTAGAGCATACAATAATATTCTAAAACTAATAACCTACTTAGAGAAGTAATCCAGTACATGAACCTACCAGAAAACAGCATAAACTAGAGTACAGTTTTAGATTATACAATGTATACAGATTTAGGATTTCAGAGAAAACAAAATTATAACAGAGCTAAATCAATAAGGTAAGACGATGGAGAAAATGGGTACAGTATTGGCCATAAAAATAAGGCAGCATTTGGTTGATCCTAACATCTGTGGTTAGCCATAGAGAAGCTGGCCTTGCTTAAACTGTGTTTACAGGAACAACTAGATGGGAGCAATGTCTTAAAAATACACACCTGGAAGCAGTTTGAAAGTAGCAAGAATCTGGTGGCAGTGAACATGAGTATAAGCTTATTGAAGTTATTTAAACGTGAGATTATCAAAG
>NW_007734959.1:0-23802 GCF_000696425.1 Galeopterus variegatus
TTTTTTTATCTAGAAATCAGTATATTTATGGCATAATTCTGCTCACACTCCCACACATATACATTACATAAACTAATTTTCCATATGTTTTACATATATTAAAAATGATGTAAGCAGAGTTGCTTTCCAAAAATCTCTCTGAAAGTAGAATTTTTCATGGAAGTACTTGAAAAATGGAGAAAACAAAATAAAACAAAACTGGCATCCAAAATCAAATCAAACCAAACCAATAAACAAGCTAGACACATAAAGCAAAATAAAATAAAATAAAATGAAAAACTGTGCAAAACGCAAAACTCAATATTCATACCCTTCAAATGAGGAATGGGGTTCTACTAACTGCATGGCAGGGGCATTTGAAGTGTGTGGGAATCAGGACTTCAGAAGCCTGGCTGTCTGCACTGCACACTTGAAGAGTGAGATGTATGGTATGTAAACGCAGGGTAACACAGAAACTGCAAAACCACCTGAATTCAAAGCCCAGACCTGTGATCCCTTGTGGTAGCTTGTGTAGACTTGAGAGACCTTCCCTTACATAGACCTTCCCAAGACAGAGTTTTGCATAATCTAGGTATAAAAATAGAACTCCATTGGTAACTGAGAAGAAATTTTACACTATTTATACTTAATCCGGTATTTTGAATAAGCAGTTTTATTCTTGGAAACCGTAGGTAATATTTCTTGCACATATAGAATGTGAAGTTGCAATTATCCTTGCTATTTAAGGATTAGGATGGCACCACATTTAAATTGCTTTCTCTGTACAGGAAGGATTATGATTAAATTGAAAATTTTAATTGCCATGAATCCCCAAACTCACTTTAGTTGATAATAACCCAGTTGGCTTTACTTTAATTAGTAGTGCAATTCTAAATAGCTGTACACCACATTGTTTTTCCGTAAATAGTTCTTATTTTTGCTCCCAGAGGACATGGTCAGTAAACATAACACAGCCTGGCTCAAAAAGTAAAGAGTCTCATCATCTGACCTGCTGGGGCTCTGCAACCACTGGAGGACCTGACAATGGCCTTCTCTGAACCAGGTCTTGCTAAATGAGGTCGGCTCCCCATAGCACTACAGCTATTGTTACTGTCCTCTCCTACAGTGCAAGGTCTGGATTATCCATAGCCACATTAGTGGCCTGACACATTTAACTTAAAGAAAAAAGGAGAAAAAAGTGGAGGAAAACAGCAAGTCACTATTGACATCAATATTTTAGGTTCTTTTATTACTGCAAAATGTTTTGGTTTTTTTGACCGTTTTTTTTTAATTGAAACATAAGTATACTGATTATCCTGATTTGATCACCATTCATTGTACACATGTATTGATACTCAATTCTGTACTCCACAAATACATGAAATCCATGTTGCTGCAAATGGCAGAATTGTATTCTTTTTTATTGCAGAGTAGTATTCCACTTAGTATATATACCACATTTTCCTTATCCAGTCTTCTGTCAATTGACATTTAGGTTGATTCCAACTCTTGGCTACTGTAAACAGAGCTGCAATAAACATGGGAGTGCAGGTATCCCTTCGACATGATTTCCATTCCATTATGTTTACAAAACATAATCAATCTTTGTGACCCTTAAGCAATTTCTCACTAACCTCCCTCCACTTGCCCCTTTCCCACCTCTAATAACCACAGTTCTGTTCTCTCTTTTATTATTTTTTTTTCAAAAGTACAATGTATTATTGTGATTGCTTCTTTTGTTCTTCTTACTTTCTTTTCTTTCTTTATTTTAACTCCCACATATGAGTGAGGAAATGCAGTATTTCTCTTTCCATGCCTGGCTTACTTCACTTAACATAATTTTCTCTAAGTTCATCAGGTAAGAACCTGATCATGAGGACTGTTACAAGTTATGCCAAGCCACATAAAGTAGATTTCAAGTGGGAGAATGAAAGTATCATTTTTACATTTTAGAAAGAATATTCTCACAAAAAGCGAAGAAAAGTCTGTCAGATTCATGGATTGAGGAGATGGAGCTAAGAGTCCAGGAGACTTAGGCAGCTGGAGTTCACAGTCCATAGCACCACAGAGAAGAGAGCTTCACAGAGATAAAGCCCCAGAGATCTACTAAAGGTCCCCTCAAATGGCAGAAAACTGATGAGTGTATACATCTGAGGAAACTACCTGAGCATATATATGGTTTTATAATAGAACCATACAAAAGAATTAGAGAGATCAGTGCCTAGTGCTCACATAGGGCCAGAAACAGCACATGTTCCACCAGTAAGACTGGAAAAACTCATAATTCATGAGGCAAAAGGTTGAAAACTCGGAAAGCCCATATTTAATTAATGGGAAATAATTAACTGCCTGGGCACTGCTCTGCAGCTGCCTAACTAATCATAGGATTGAGACCTGAAAGAAATAAGCTTTGTCTAAGTAACCTAACTTAATCCCAGAAGAAAAGACACAAAACATTTCTAGGAATAAAAATTCCAACACATGGTGATGAAAATTTTGCAATATCTGGCATACAATCAAAGATTATCAGGCATTAAAGAAATAGGGAAACATACTTTATAATAAGGAAAAAAAATCAATTAACTGAAAGCAGCTCAGAAGTAACACTGTGGTTAGAAATAGAGAAAAAGTACTTTAAAACAGTTATAATCCCTTTACTCCATATGTTCTAAAAGTAAAGAATTAAAAAATATAATGTCCTAAAATTAAACTTCAATAATAAATAATAAAATAATATTAAAATGACAAATAAAAAATGGAGATACATACTGAGTTAACACGTAAAAAGACAAAATAATAAAGATGTCAATTCTTCCCACTTTGATCTTAGATTTAATACAATCCCAATAGGGATCCCAGTTGGCTTTTCTGTACAAATTGACAAGTAGATTCTAAAATTCATAAGAAAGTGCAATAGCCTGAGAACATCCACAATAACTCTAAAATAAAAATAAAGTTGCAGGATTAATCTTTTCAAGGGGTATGATAGAGCTACATTAATAAAAACCATGCGAACATTTCATAAAAATAAATAGATTAATAGAATAGAAAGTCAAGAAATAGACTAACACATATAAGAACACCTTATTTTTGGTACATCTTTAAAGGCACAGCATTGGAGAAAAGAAAGTCTTCAGAAAATTGTGCTAGAACAATTAGATATGTATATGCAAAACAAACAAAAAAACCTTTGATACATAACTTAGATTATAAACAAAAATTAATTCAAAAGGACAATAGACCTAAGTAAAAATTCTAGGGAAAAAATAGTAGAAAATCTTTGTTGCCTTAGTGTGTTAGCCATGCTTCTCCAATGAAACAGAACCAGATTTAATATACACATATATATATAATTTATTATGAGGAATTGTTTCATGTAATTGTGGAGACTGAGAAGTCCCACAGTCTGCCATCTGCTGGAGGCCCAGGGAAGTTGTCGATGTAATCCAGTACAAGTCCAAAGGCCTGGGAACTATGGGAGTCAGTGTTATAAATTTCAGTCCAAGGACTGGAGAAAATGAGATAAAATGTTCCAGCTCATAGAGTGAGGCAGGAAAAAAGAGACAAATTCTTCCTTCCTCTGCCTTTCTTCCTTTCACTCCCTCAATGGACTGGATAATGCCTACCCACATTGGGAAGGGCAATCTACTTTTATGAGTCCACCAATTCAGATTCTAATATCATCCAGAAACACCCTTACAGACACATCCAGAAATAATGCTTAATCTGGGCACCTGTAACCAGTCCTGTTGCCACATAAAATTAACCATCACATTTAGGTTAGGCAAAGATTTCTTTGATATGCTACCAAACGCATGTCTTATAAAAGAATTAATAAATTGGGATTCTTCAAAATTAAAAAAAAGTTATAATATAATATAATATATAATTATAATTTATAGTTAATTATAATTTATAATATATAGTTATAATTTATAATATAAAACACAGGCTTGAATAAAATGTTTGCAACCATATATCAGATAAATAAATTATATCCAGAATATATAACGAACTTTCAAACTCAATAAGAAATCAACCACCATAAAAATGAAGGGAAAAATTTGGTAAGATATTTTACAAGAGAAGATGTGAGGATGACAGATAAGCACCAGACAATATGCTCAACAACACTAACAGTCAGGGAGATGCAAATTAAAAACACTTATTAAAATGATTTTTGATGGGAATGTAGGAAAACAGAAGGTCTCATTATATGGCTAGTTGCAATGGAAAACAGCACAACCACTTGGATCATTTGGCATTTTCTCAGGTATCTGCCCAAGAGAAATAAAAGCACACATTTGTGCACAGACTTATACATGAATGTTTATAGAAAGTTTATTATTAATAGACAAAACTAGAAATGAACCAAATGTCAATCAACAAGTGAATGATGATTAATTTTACGGGTCAATGTGACCAGGTCACAGGGTACTGAAAAATGTGACTAACATTATTCCCAGGTATATCTGTGAAAGATTTTCTGGATGAAAATAGCAATCTAATTGATTGACCCAGTACAGCAGCTTTCCCTCCCCAGTGTGGATCAGCATAACCCAATCCTTAAGGACCTAAATAGAGCAAAAAGTTGAAGGAAGGAGGAATTTGCTCCCTACCTGACTGCTTGAGCTGGGGCACTGGTCTTCTCCTGCACTCAAACTGGGTCTTGCACCATTGGCTCCCCTGATTCTTGTGCCTTTGAAGTTTGAGTGGGACTTACTTCATTGGCTCCCCTGTTTCTGTTCTTCAGGCTCAGACTACAGCTATACCAACTGGCTTCCTTGGGCCTCCAGTTTGCAGATGGCAATTGTGGTCCTACTCAGCCTCCATAATCAGGTGAGTCAATTCCTTATATCCCCATAATAAATCAAATATATAGATAGATGGATAGATAGATAGGTATATAGGAATATATATCCATAAGTATATAGATTAATTTTGTTTCTCTGGAGATCCCTAAATACATTGGGTAAACAGAGGGTCATATATCTATACAACGGAATACTATTCAACAATAAAAAGAATTATCTATTGAGATACCCAGCAAAGGGGATAAGCATTAAAATATGCAGAGTGAAAATGCCAGACAAAAGAGTACAAATCATATGATTTTGTATATACTAATTTTTAAAAAAAATTAAAACTAATCTACAGCAACAGAAAGTATTTTTAAAAGAACAAAAAAGAAAGTGTATGTTGAATGGCACTCTGGTTCTTAAAAATTTAATCCAGATGTGACACATATCACTCCTAATCACATTTTATTACCAAATCAAGTTATATAGCACACCTAACCTTAAGAGGCAAGGAAACATAATCATGTGCTAAGAAATGAGGAGAATCAAAAATAGTTGGTAGTATTTATCAACTACCACACTTTATTAACTCAAATTAATATTTTATATTGGATATCAAGGAAAGTTACACAATGAACTGAACTGATTTATATGGTATAGGATATCTTATAGTGTGGGAGAAAGAATGATAGACTACTTCATATTGTTCACCATAGTTAACTCCCTTGAACTTATTTGCCTTTCTCAACATTGTCCCTCATTCCAACATGTAATGTATTATTAAGATAAAAGTGTGTGTGTGTTTATTTTAGCAGTAGACATACATGGACTTATAATTAATTTTAACCATGTTACAACATTTACAAATTTATGACAATAAGGAAGATTCCGTGTTAGTGGACCCTAGTTTAAAAATCTATCTAGAAGTTGCCTTGAGATAATATTCAGATTGCTACACAAAATAAATTGAGAGCTTCATCAGCAGTATCTTGCAGTCAGAGATGACTAAATTTAGAGTTGAGCCAAGGGCTGCTTCAGCACAAACTTAACCAACTTCTGTCATGTAATTGTCAGTATGCTGAAATCCACATGTGTATATTTTCTGATTTTCAGCAGCAGTGAATATTACATTCAGAGAGAATAACTTTTTACTGCTTTACTGTTGCATAATGTCCTGGATATATTTGATGCTGCTTACAGCTCCAATACACCTGTCACTGCACCTCACTGCTAATACAATGACAGCTTAGTAGTCATGTGTTACCAGCAAATATAATCCAATGCTGTCTTTCTTTAGTCATTCTGAGTAGAGTCAGCATTAAAAGCCAGGCTCAGACGTATTCTGAATTAGTTTTCTCCAGAGATTCACATCACCAAGAAGTCTGGTTTTAAGAAGTTGTGATAAGTATTATATGAAATTAGATCTGTGTATGGTGTTTTCATTATCTTAGATTATAACTTGGCCCGTGAGGTCTTGAATACTGTCCAGGATCCAAAGGGAGGAGATTAAAGCTTCCAAAATGGTTTGGCTTGATAATGCCGAGCATCCTTAAGTTTACAATAGCACGAGAATTATGTAAGTAAATTATTAATTATTTGGAACTGGAAAGTACATTAAAAGGAAAACATGATATATATGGAGAATATACATTGCTTAGGCATTGTGGTTATGTGCTTTTGCAATCCAATTGAGTAAATCTAATTGTCTTTATTTTACTCTTGGAAGAACTGGGCTTAGTAAGTGGTAAAACTGGGATTAGAATTCAGGTTTTCAGACTCGTAGGGTTTATATATATTATCCATTTTAGAGTGATATTCTAGTATAGAGTAAATACAATCATACACTTAAATTCTCATGTTAGACATGAGAAAGCCAGGACACAGACACTAATTTTATAAAGTTTATTTAGATTGCTAATACCAAAACAAAAGACTGTCTTGCATTCTAGTTAACTATATTCTGGAATCAAATCAATAACGTGGCTTGTGTATTCTTTTTGGAATAGCTCAAGCAATTCAATATTTTATCCAGTATCTAGCATTAATTGAGCATCTTCCACCTGTGAGGCTCTTGACATTACAGTTTATAAAAGGACAGTCTCTGTTTACATTGAGCTTACAATTTAGTTGGGGAATTATTAAGTGAAACAAAATTAAATAATATTATTTCTGATGGTTGTGATTGTGAATAGAAACAAAGCTGGACAGGGGAATAGACATACTATTTTAAACAGGAAAGACTTTGTGAGGAGGTCATTTGAACAGAAATATTTTATTAGTCCATTTCTGTTGCTTATAATAGAAATACCTGAAACTGAGTAATTTGTAAAGAAACAATATTATTGCTTATACTTTTGGAGGCTGGGAAGTTCAAAGTCCAGGGAACACATCTAGTGAGAGCCTTGGTGGGTAGTGACTCTTCATAGCAGTGCAGGATGTCACATGGTAGATGGCAGGAGCAGAGAAAGAGAGCTAAGCTTCTCAGTTGTTCTCCTTTTAAAGCAATCCCAAACCGGTGCTGACTACCACCATTAAACCATCAATGGATTAATCCACTCACTATGGCATGGTCCTTACAATCTCATCACCTCTTCAAGGGCCCACCTTCCAGTTACCATAATAGGATTTCCCATCTTCTTAATGCTGTCACAGTAGGGGTTAAGTTTCTAATACACAGAACTTTGGGGGACACAATTCAGTCCATAGCAGATATAAATAATGAAAGCAATCATGCCATGAGAAAAGATTGGAAAGAATGGTCCAGAGGTGGATAAAAAATGTGCCTTCAGCCTACATGTATTATAAAATCCATATTTTTTATTTTATAAGTGATCTTCAGATGAATTCACATTCCCTCTCATTTATACACACATGTACACACACACCGAGCAATATCTTGTTTTTATTTGTGAGGTGGTTTTATGTATCTGTGCATGTGGTTTGCTTTAACTTGTTATACATAGAAATATCTTCACTGAAATGTTTAAATTATGAAAGCTCACAATTTTATATTTGTATTGGTTTGGAGTAGCATTTAAAAAAATATATGATTCAAAAATGTCAACAATGGCATCAAGTCATCAACAATTCTCTTAATATTTTAAAATTTGGAATATGGACTTTTTAGTGCAAATTATTTATTTAATAGGATTTTAAAAATTATTATTGAATCATAATTGATTGTACATATTTTGGAGGTTCGACATTGACATATGTTGATCAAATCAATATTACCCATATATTTATATATTGTTACAAATCATACTTATTCTTTATGCCCCTTGTCCAATCTCTCCCCATCCCCCTCTCCCTTCCCTGCCCCATCTCTAATAACCTTAGAGTTCTTCTCTCCTTCTGAAAGAGTAATGGTTACTCAGTTGATTTGTTGCCTAGATGATCTGTCCAAAGCTGAGAGGTGTGTTGAGGTCCCCCAATATTATCGTAGATCAAATGCTTCTTCTGTCTCTCTGGAATGGGCTTTGTGGAGAGAGACATCCTATTCTTTCTTCGGTCTCTGCTGATGACTCTCCTTGTGTCAATGCACTCCAGTGCCTGGTGGACCATCTGCACGTTGGTTGTGGTGTCTAGCCATTTTCACGGCAGCCATGGTTATTGTGGTGGCTGTGGTGGGCCACTCACACGTAGGTAATATTTTGGCATGCTCCTTACCTAGTTGCTGGTAGCAGTGGTGGTGTGTCAGGTTGTGGGCAGAGGGTCCGGTCCCCAGATCCTTGCCTCAGGACCTCGGGCAAGCCCTGTTTAATAGGATTTAATGCCACATAAATTTTAAATTATCTCATAGAAAAAAATAATTTTCAGTTAATGTTAGCCTTGAATTTGCATGAACCACTGCTCACTTGGTACCTCATACATAGCCAACATTTTAGAAATAATTGCTTGTTAAATTAAGAATTGTTTGTTTTATGAGGTCATCTTTTTATCTGCATACCCCAAACAATGTGGACTTGGCTCAATGCTTTGGAAGGATGTAAAAGAAAACAATATGAAAACTTGTAGAAATAATGTTTCTTTTAATTTATGACATATTTATTTTTCATCTTCAAAAAGACATTGCAACGTAAAACATTTGAGTACAGTAGAAAAGAAATTCACCTAAAACTAATGGAAAGTTTTTAGCAGAGGTTATATTAATCAAGCCCTAGCAGGGACCAGTGCCTAAATTTAGAGAATTGCAGTCATACATGACTGTGTTAAAACAAAGAAAAACTCAGAATATTAGGAGAATTATTAAATATATGAGCAGTTTCTTCATTAACCTAAAGAAGTGAGGACTAAAATAATAGTAAATGTACATTCTGGGTTCTCCTTCTTATTTTTTTTAAAATACCTGTACAGAAAGCTTCAATTGTAATCAAAAGTTTACTAGATTATAAGTATCACAGGGATGATGCCAAATTTCCTTTTTTTTTCTTTTTTTAACTTTTATTTTTTTGCTTGTGTCTAACAGTGTTTGTAGTATCTACAACATAGTGAATGCTTTACTGTCAGTGCACATGACTTCTGAGTAGATAAGAGAAAAGATAACCCGCCAAAGGACAAAACACAAGGATAAGTTACGAAGATAAGTTTTGGAAATGTTTGAGAAAAAAAAAAAAAAGCAAAAAGCACCTGTTCTGCATAGTTTATACATCCATTGCCATTAGGTAAAGGTTATGAACAGAAGAAACCCATTCGAGCTATTTGTTTCCATTCACCAAGTAACAGCATGAAACATCTCCATTAACACATAATATAATGTAATGAATATAATTCTCAGTACCATCTTCAAGCTGGGCTTTCCAAATACCTTTCTTGCTTTTCTGTCTTCTGTCTTTCTGGACACTTTACCATGTCTCCAAATCTTTTTTTTTGGTTTTGCTCTGTTTTTAGCCTATTATGTTTACATTATATCCCAGGGAAAGATATTAGCTAATGGGTACACAACCGAACCCTTGGTTTATTTCCATTTTCTGCCTTTCTCTGGACATCTGAACTGAATATTAGATCACATATGAGGTAATGATTGTCATCAAATATGGTGTTAATGATCTGCTTCTTTTCCCTTCTCTTCATTCCAGTAGAACACATTACTATCTTTCCTTTAACTGAAATAGAGAAGATTTGAGCAATTTTCATCTATCATTCTTTTTCACCACATTTCTAAGGCTGTTAAATATTAGAACTTCAACATAATTTAGTTTCTCCTGCCTTCCCTTACTCTCAAGAGCTAGCATTTAGGCTATATATAAATCATCTTACTTAGTGATGATCAGGTCCTCATTTTGCAAGAGACTCTTGAATCTGAGACAGAGTATCACTCTTCAATGTAGCTGAATATGTGTGTGTGTGTGTGTATATCTGTGTGTGTTCTCTTTGGTGGGACTGTGTCTATTTTCCTTAACATGCTCCAGTTGGTAATGAAGAAGATACTATTCACAGTCTCATCTTTGATTTCAAGGTTTTCCTAACACTGAACAGTCTTTCTCATTTTTGTTAATCCATATAGTTCAATGGTCATCTTGGGTATTCATTCCTCTTAATTTACGAAAATCATAAATACAATGTATTTTTTAAAATTATCTTAAAATTTTTATATATTGTGATATTATTATATAATACTAACTTTAGTTAGTAAAATAACATAAGGCTCAATGAATTTTGCAAAGAAAACCCAAATTTATCTTTCTCTTCCTTTTCTTCCTTCCTTCCTTCCTTTGAATGTAAAGGTGATACTAAAAAAAAAAAAATGCATAATAGAATTCCATGATTTGGGAAAAATACTGTTTACATATGGGTTTATTTAAAATATGTCTTTCAGTATTTAAAATTTTCAATTTCAGAAATATCATAAGGTCCTGAATGAGGCTCCCATTCGTGTGGGTGTATGTATACGTGTGTGTATACAGAACCACTTTGAAGTCACCTTCCTTTACTATCAATAGCTAAAATTTGGGCTACATGTAAGTCTTCTTTCATGGGAATGATCATTTCCTTGCTCTGTATGCAATTCTTCCATCATAGTACACAGTACTTAACCTTCAATTTAATTTGATCAATTTAATTTGATCACCTGAAATACATACAATGTTAAAGTGACCAGTTAGAAAAGGCAAGATGGCTCAACAGTTCAGTTTCTTTTTAAGTCATGGATGTCTGATGCTTTCAAATAATTGTATTTTTGTACATATTTATTTGTGATCTATAACTAATTATTATGCAGATATAGCCATTTTTGTATAGGGCTGATGTGTATTTAGAAGTTGTATTCTATAAGTAGAAAGATCACTATCAATGTATCGTTCTATTGAAAATTAACACAGTTTAGTGAATCTTTTCTTAAAATGTGGGACATTTTTTTCCACAATGAGGCAACACATATTTTATTTACACTTCAGTCGCTTTCATTAAGTAAGCAAACTTATACATAAATAAGTATTATTACATTAAATTAACATGCTAAACATTCATTACAACAATTATTGCCAGAACTATCTATGAAACATCAGAATTGTATTTTTTTAATCCTTCATTACTTCTATTATCTGTTAAAGTAACAGAATTTATTGATAATTGACTTTACAATGTGTTAAATGTGTTACATGATCCATGTAATTTCAAGTTTGTTGCAAGGTGTAAAATAAATGTGAGCCATGAATTTAGGTGAAATTGCTTGATTAAATAATATTTGATGTATGTCAATTCAACATGTTCAACATGTTCACGTTATAAAAGATTAAAATGTGTGGGCCTCTTTTAGGCTATTGATATTTCAAATTTTTTTTTTTTATATATGTAGAAAATTTTTTTTCTAAGCTCATTTCTGGGAGAAAGATATTCTTGCTTCACTCTGGTTTAACCAGTGTAGTAGAGTCCAAATCCTACAATCTGGCTTGGGTCAGCCTTGCCAACTTGATCTCCTGTCATTATTCCTTATTCTACCTGAACTTATTCTACCTTAAGCTTCATCCACACTAAATTGAGTGTCATTTTTGAAATGAACTTTACTTATGTCTCTCCAATATTAAACATGTGATTCTTACTTTCCTTCAAGTCTTGAGTCAAGTGTTCCTTCTTCTATGCACCCTATCCATCTTGACAGAGTGATGGTCTCATGTGTTACTCTGCACTTTGTATACATCTCTATCATAACACGTCACAGATTTAGATTTAATTGTTTATCAAATTACTACTATTTCCCACTAGACTATAAACCCTCAAGGGCATTGGCTGTAACTTAAACATCTTTATATCATCACTTGACAAGTTTCCAGATAAATCATTGTCTCTCCTCTGTTACCAATATCACTCAGCCTACGTAAGCCGAGACTACTAATTATAAGACCTCTGCAGCCCAAGCCTCATTTACTGAGATGAAAGCTGCTTGAACAAATTAAACTTCAAGTGGTATTCTATAGGATTCCCATTCTTCACTCTAGCTGAACATTAGCTTTAACTGGGAAACTTAGAAAAATATATTAATGCTCAGTCTTCACCCAGACAAAGTATGAAATGTAGAATCCAGACTTAAGGAAAATCACCAATCCTGGGCTGGGCTCAAAGACACCAAACTGTTCCACCATGTGAGACCATACATATGTGGACATATTTACCTCTAGAAGCTGACTGATACTGACTTTCCTGTGAAGGAGTGAAATCTCAATCTAAATGAGATGAAACCTAAGTTAGATGTGTTCAGACTGCATGCTAGTTGTCAGTACATCTCAAACCAAATAAGAGGAAACAGAACTAAAATATTGACCCGTGGCTTATGTTCAAAGTCTATAAGTGCCTGATGATATCTCTGCAAGGCATGAAAGTAAAGGTCTCTGTAACAATGTTACAGAGATTATACTATTTAAATCTAGTACTTGTCATTTCTGTTTGCTTAATTGTTCAAAATGTCCACGTTCCCATGCCATTTATCCTCAAAAAGTTATTCTCCCATAATGTTCTGCATCTTTTGGTACTATGACCAAAATAGTATTTATTTCCCAAAACATCCAGTGCATTGATTTTATGAAATAATTGATTTATGCCTGAAGCTATAACTGGATTGATTTTTTGATATGTCTGTGAACTTTATAAGAGCAGAGAAGTTGCCCGGTTTACCTGCTATTTTAACTGAATCATATAGAATTATTTCTTGCTCTTAGCAAACAAGATCTGAATGGATGAAACCATGTTAAATAACAAAGTAGTTTTGTAGATGCATAAATATTTTAAAAGTAAGATAGTAATTGTGTTACTTATAGAAAGCATATAGCAAGCATACTGAAACATAAAAATTCAAAACCTTGTTCCCTTTCAGTACTGCCTTATTCTATTTGTGAGGCCATGGAAAATAATTTAGTCTTTCAGTTCATCAATGATTTTACCTATAAAGAGTAAAATAGTACCCATCAGGTAAGGTTATTGTGAAGATTAAATATGTTAATGATTGTAAAATACATGTAATAGTGTCAGCACATACCACTTAATAAATGTTTGTTAGGGCCGGCCCGGTGGTGCACTGCTACAGTGCGCCGCTTGGGAGCGCGGCGGCGCTCCCGCCGAGGGTTCGCATCCCACATACAGACCGGCCGCTCACTGGCTGAGCAAGGTGCAGGTGCAACACCGAGGGTTGCGATCCCGTTGCCGGTCCTGGTCCAGTACGGGCGCAACACTGAGGAGTATAAGGTTTGATGCCATGTTGACACAAAACTCGATTTAAAAGCTTCCAAAAATATGCTGAGTGTCTTGTTCTGACTTTTACAACCTTCAGTACAATCATCTTGAGTGGTCTTTTAAAAAGCAGCAACCAGCGATTTTTGTGAGCTCCACAATGGTAGAAAGTCCTGGGCAGAGAGATTTTCATTCTGATGCTTTGTACCATAAAAGGCACAAGGTGAAAGTAATGAGATGAGCAGGGCATATGGCAATGCTCTAAGTGAGACATGGTGAGAGACTGGACTGAAGTTGGAGAAGAGAGCAGAGATAAGAGACAAATATTTATAGAGTGGATTGGGCCAAGAGACCTGTTCGTGGTGGGAATAGGAAGAAGTGGAATGCAGCTGAAAAGCATCTTATTTTTAGACAGGGTAGATGGCCATGCTATTAATGGTCATATACCGGTGAATTAGGCTTTGAAGGCTTTAAGTTACCCTTCCATCCTCCCACATGAAAAGACAAGTGTGGAATTACTGCACTGATGCAAGAAGGTCTGGGACAGTTGCCCTGAGAAGCTCCAACCCTGTGCATTATGAGCAAATGTGGTTTCTTTCAACCTCCACTCTCTTTGGCTCCTTTTCCTCTGGCCCTCGGGCATATAATTTGAACCAGTCTTTTTTCTAATCAGAATGATGAGACCAGAATCTTTATTTACAAATTTGGTTCAATGCTCTGTAGTCTAGGAAAAAGCAAAATCCAGCCTACATTGCTGATGATGTACTTCAGTGTAGTTTTGGCATTCAGGCCTCTATTTTACTGTGAAGTAAAAACAAAACAATGCATCATCTGTCACAAGTGACAGCTCAAGTGGCAATACGTATAATAGAGATATTGTAAGCATCCAATGCCATTATTTGAGAGTCAGTGAGCTGATGATAAATTAAAACCAAGTTTCCAAACTATCTGAGGTGAAGGACCAGATATTTATTTTTTAAAATAGCTAATGTGGTGTATACTGATACTTAATACAAACTACAACAAAAGTGGAATACTAGAAAAGTTAAATTAAACACATACACATACAGAATGCAAGCCATCCAATTTTATATTACTATTAAATTTAATTGACATAATTACTTTGTTAAATTGCTACAACGGTCTTTAAATGTTAATGTGCATTGCTGCCCTTGTGACGAATGTAGGTAAAGAGTTCACACATCTACTCTGGTCTGCCAAACACAGTTTCAGTAGCATCGGATTCAGATTCTGAATCCAAAAGAAAAAAAAAATCATTTAGAACAGTATTGATGAGACTAAAAGAAGATATAATTAGGAAAAGCAAATAAAGTGGGCAATGCTGAGGTCAGAAAACAAAACTGTAATGTCATGATTTAAAAACAAAGAAAAGAGGAGATGGAATGTCCTCATCACAAAGAAATGATTGAGTTTCATCATGATGAATGTGCTAATTCCCCTGATTTGATCATCACACATTGAATACTTGCATTGAAATATAACTCTGTACCCCACAAATATGTATAATGAATACATTTCAATAAAAAAATTAAGAACAACAGCAACAGAAGTAATATTTTTACTAACTAGACTTTACAATCTAAGAAAAAAAGTTGATATAGCTGGAGTTGAAAGTTTGTCTATTTTTTGAGTATGTGGAAAGAAAGGTATGTTGGAAATTAGGGGTAGGAGAAGCTGAAAGACAGGAGTGGGATTTATGAACCTAAGATTAGAAGTTTGAATTTCATGTCATACTTTTGTATCTTCATACAGAACATTTTTAGAATGATGCTATTTGGAGTCTCCTAAAATAGCAATTTGCATACTTACATAAATTATTACCTGCTCACACTTACATAAATTATCACTTGCTCTTTTTCTCAGATTATATGTATGTGTGTGTATGTGTGTGTGTATAGTATATATATATATATATATTCATTGCTCCTAGAAAGTTGTCCAACGGCAAATATCAGTTCTCCACTCAATGAATAGACACTTTTTCAGATGCAAATATTTACAAGAGATGTGTGTGTGTATATATATATATTCATTGCTCCTAGAAAGTTGTCCAATGGCAAATATCAGTTCTCCACTCAATGAATAGACACTTTTTCAGATGCAAATATTTACAAGAGTAATCACAGAGTGTGGCAGAGTATTTTTACTTCTATGTGTCACCTCATGGATGAAAGATGACCTGATATAAGATTATTGATTGACACTCATTTATCTAGCATTAAAAATGTTAGAGCTGAGAATTTTTTGACATTTCCACCTCCATTTGAGTAAAATTGTCTTCAGTATTTTTTTAAATGACAAGTAAAATTTGATATTAAATTGTAAGAAATTTGAATTCTTGACAGATTTAATGATTTTGACAGCACCTAATTCAAATGAAGTTTCACAGATCTCTAGGGACCACAGAATAAAGAAACTTAAATTATCCCAATGATGAAAGAAGATCCAAAATTAGAATAAGTCACATTTGTTTGACTTGTCAACCTTTGAAGCCTACCCATAGTCACTGATGGGCCTGTCATAGAAGTTTCTCTTCTCAAACCATTATTACACATACGGAGCCTGTGAGTGAAAGCATCTTCTCTCTCAGTGACAACTCAAGAGGCAGTACATATAATGTAAATACTGTAAATTAATGATTTCAAGATTTTTATGGGAAATTGCAGGAAAAATGATCAACTTACCATAGTATAAAAAACCAAAAAAAAATGACAACAAATTTAATCCTAAAGTTTTGATGTGGGCCTATTTTATGTAACCACATACACATAACCTGTATATCGAATATATAAGTATATATCTGAAGAAATGTGAATTTCTAGATTTAGATATAAAAATAAAGTGCTAGTGTTAAGTGTTTCACTTGAAGAGGTAATTTCTCTAGAACATTATGTAAATTAAGCTAAAATATAAAGAAACAAATGAAGTAATAATAACAATAATAATAATATATAATAATAAATGTTCCTGGCATATTTAACAAGTGAAGGATGCTGTGCTGAAAGTTTTATATGCATTATCAGATAGATAATACTGCTATACTTTTTTTTAACAAATATGAAAATGAGGACAATGACAGGAGAGTGTGGGTGACCCACAAAGTGTCACATTAATGAGTGACAGATCAGAGATTTGAGAGCAGATCTGTGGGATATCATTTTATTTAGCTCTTTGTACAGCTTCAAATACCTGAGCAGTGCAAGTCAACGCTTTCATATGAGTTGTAGTATGATACCCTCCCAGTAACAATAGTTCTGGACTGGGATAAAGGATACTTAATATGTGGTTCTGGCTCTTGAATTAGATGTTTATGTTATTCTGAATAACCCCCTGTATCTATAAGGCTCTCACCTTCTACCTGTTAAAAGAAGTGGCTGGAATAGGTTTTAAAATTTCATCCTATGTGTGCAATCTATATGTAAAGAGCTACTAAAACAATTGCCATATGATTATTTGATCTACTGCATTCTTAATTTATGTTTACAAGCTATGGGTTCAATGCAAGTATGCAGACTACTTAATGTAATCTAGCACACCGTTACTGGCTACCACTAGAAAATGACTCATAATTCAGGTTCACCTAAAGGATGTTTCACTAGCATTTTCATAAACAAATGGCAAATTGTTGAAGATATGTTAGATATTCCAAAGAGTGTGTTTTATCTGAATGTGAAACTCAAAATTACCAAAGCCTTTACTTGAGACTTTTAAGTGAAAATATCAACCATTTTATTACTTTCTCAAAAATTGGATAAGTGCTTTGTAGTAGAAATGACACAGACTTCCAGTTTGGAAGTCAGATGGTGTGAGTTCTTGTCTATTTAGTTTGTTTATGAAAATAAACAGTACTCAACCTCCTATGCAGAAATAAATCATTCTAAACTCTTTTGGAAGGTTGAGGGACAAGGGAAGAGAATGGATGGGCATTACTTTAACAAATAGTATTGTATTTGGTAAGGGAATTGAAAAAGTAGGCATCAGAGGAGCTCCATGAAGATTTTGATCTTCTGAATTACATTACTGTAAATTTTATATTTTTATACTCATGAGACTATGATGTTGAGAAGATACGGTTTGTGTAGTGATTATAAGTCAATTGGAGAAAAACATAGGCTTGTGAACTATGTATCTGGTCAGGTATGGATTAAAAAACCAAACATCCAAACACACACACACACACACATATATGTTTTCCATTTCATTAAAGAAAGCATACTTTTAAGACCAAGAACATAGAAAGAATGTAACTTCAAATCAAAGCATGTGTCTCTCAGTATACAAATCTGCTTGACGACTCAGTTGAAACAGCAAGGTCAGATAGCCAGAGAGTGTTTCCTTAAATCACTTCCATCACAACGATTTATCTGCATGCCCTCAGTCCAGAGATTGGAAGAAAAGTGTCTAGCTGGTGAAGGACATCTGGCATTTGGCTTTATGAAAAAGTTCCTACAGTGATTTTATGTTTCTCATGTTTACAAGAGTCCAGTGAAACAGAATCACTATTAGCAAGCAGCTTATGACAGCTGAACTGGGAGATTACAAGGAAACATGTTTTATAAATTGCTGACTTAGATAAATCAATAGACCTAAAAAGCAGGTTTAAAAATAGAATTTTTAAAAGTACAATTTTAGAAATAAAAATACCATAAATATTTCCAAAGTCAGTTAATTTTTTTTTTAATTTAATAGACTTCTTCTGATCCAAGTTCAATCCTCTACATTACAATCATTTTTGTACATCGAGATACATCAGTATAAGCTGGGAAAATTCTGCTTTCCTTAATGATAGGTTTTCCATCCCTTGAAATACAATTTTTATAAAATGATGCACAATATTTTCCAAATAATGAAAACTTATTTTGTGTGTTCTCTACATTACCCACACTTGTTCTGTCATATGAAGAAAAAGACCATTAGTAACATTAACAAATCATATTGAAATGTTGATGAACTAAGAATGAGAATTAAAACTGGATCTAAACAAGTCTTAAAAATAGTAGGAGAATCAACATAAATCGATCTTCTTTCTCAACTTAATAATAGTATCCATCTCTCAATGTTTTGTTTTCTTGTAATATTAAGATAAGAAAATAAACATTTTTGATTTAATCAGGCACTGAATACTGAATAAAATTCTTTATAAAATGTTCTAATGGAATTTGTATTTGAATATGCAGTAACAAATACAAAAAGAATAATTAATATTGAAAATTTAGGAGAAACTAAAATATTTATATAAGCTTTCAAATGGAAGAAATAATAAAATTTTAATTGTTTGAGTTTTGCCAATTTAATAATAAATATTTCATTTCATTTTCCTTTTAGCACCTTAGGAATACAGCCCCCATTTGTCATAAATTATTACATTTCTTTTATTTACCCTCTACATATTTTATTACATAATTAAGAAATATCATAATCAACATCTGATATTAATACACAAATTATTTGTTCGATGATGCCTAGGACAAAATTAGTAGGTGAAATATAAAGCCAAAGGACGTAAGATAAGGATACAATCCAGGAACTTTCTATGTAATTTTTTTTTTTTCCCCACAAAAGGCTGGCAATTCTGAAAAATAATGAATTCTACATTCTTGTAATCCTATGATTTTATAGGTTGATGTAGATATCTCATTAAATGAAAAATGTTGCCCTTTACTTTAAGTCATTTTGCTTACACTTGTAACTAGATTGTTTCCCCCTAGAATTCTAATGAAAATAATGTATCCCTTTGCTTTCTTTTTTTTTTTTTTTTCTTTCCTTTTTGTCTTTTTTTGTGTCCGGCAACGGATCACAACCCTCAGTGTCGTGCCCGTACCGGACCGGAACCGGCAACGGAATCGCAACCCTCAGTGTCGCACCCACACCTCGCTCATCCAGTGAGTGGGAACCGGTTTGTATGTGGGATCTGAACCCTCGGCGGGAGCGCCACCACACTCCCAAGCGGCACACTGTAGCAATGCGCCACCGGGCTGGCCCGATCCCTTTGCTTTCTTAATTCCTTCCTAACAAAACTTTTGTGAGGGTGAAGAAAACAGATCATCTTTAGACAATATATTAAAATGAAAGCATTATATGATAGAAGACCTGAATAAATTTAGTTAATTAAGTCTTCAGTTTATCTCATCTAGCACAACCTAAAATTAATTTTTGATAGCAAATGTTTCTATTTTCTTTTTTTTTTCTTCCTTTTTTGTCTTTTTTACTGACCGGTAAGAGGATCGCAACCCTCGGTGTTGCGCCCGCACCGCGCTCAGCCAGTGAGCGGGAACCAGTCTCCACATGGGATCTGAACCCTCGGCAGGAGCGCCACTGCACTTCCAAGTGGCGCACTCTCCAGTGCGCCACCGGGCCGGCCCAGCAAATGTTTCTATTTTCTAAGGAGGTTTTATTTTTGGACCCTGGAACTATTTTGGACACTGTGTTAATGAATGTCTCATATATTCTACCTCATATTATTTTTTGCTGGTTTGCACAGAAACTCAATGATTTTGTTTAACTGTGTTGTTTTTCATAAATATTTATGTGTAATATCATTTTCCTTGTAAACAGAATTTTTTCTGCCCAAAGGGAGGAAAAACAATTTGTGTGTTAATTTTATCTCACTGGTTTTGTTCAGCTTCAGTAGTTGTGTATATAAAAGAAGAGATTAGATAAAGGGGAATACAAGCAACCCCTGTTGCTAATGTAAAGAATTTTAATTAGCCGTAATGAAAATTTTGCAGCAATTCAGGTATATTCCACTTCTTCGCTCATAGTACAAACCAGCTGCTAAATGGTTCTTCTCAGTAGTCTTCCAATGTTTATTTTGTTTAGATTTTGCTGCCCCCTATGGAATAACCAGAAACATTCATAAGTTTGCCATGTACCTTCAACTTCAGGATTGAGAGCACTTCATTTCTTCTTGACATTCTGGTATAAATAAACCTCACATGGCAGTTATTATTGCTACTGTTTGACATATTTGATATTACTTGTGACACTTAAGCTGAACCTTTCTCTTAAAATTAAAATATAGAATTAAAAGTTATTCTTCCAATAATTCTTTCCCTCTTCTCTACATGAAAAAAGAAAAGTGTTTAAAGAAAAAAAAATAGTAATTTAAAAAATTTCAAACAGTAGCTGCCATGTATAATTTTAGAGTATCATATTTTTTTTCTAGTTGATGAGAGACATTTTACTGCCCTAAGTGTCTAACAGTCATATATAAGCCAACAGAACTGACAGGGAAAAAAAATTCCACAACAAGAAAAATAGATATTCAATTTCCCTTTAAAAGTTCCAGTCTATATCAGGCTAGTTGATGAGAGACATTTTACTGCCCTAAGTGTCTAACAGTCATATATAAGCCAACAGAACTGACAGGGAAAAGAAATTCCACAACAAGAAAAATAGATATTCAATTTCCCTTTAAAAGTTCCAGTCTATATCAGGAAAAGTTAAAGATTTACTAATAATAACTGTATAATGGTCCTTTCATTGAAAGTCACATTATTGATTAATCAAAAATCTTTTTATTTTTGGGTCTTCAAATAAAAAAATAAAACATCATTTTGTTTTTAAATGAACTGTTTGCCTAAAGTAAAAAAACAAAAACCAAACAAACAAAAAGACTAGGTTAAGCAGAAAAATTCAGGATAACTGTAAAGTGATAATTCAGTTAGTTCTATTTCCCAAATAAATTGTTTCTTTAAAATCTTCAACACACATGGTAATAATTTTTCTTTATTTTTTGTCTTTTCATAAGCTGGTTCTCTTTGCTAGGATAATGCTCACTTATAAATAAATAAAAGATATTCCAATCATCAAAGGTGTTACTTTATCACCACCAATTAGTGACTGTTAATGGTGAGACGTTAGCCCAATAGTCTTCCTTCAGAGCAAGCATATTCTCAGCATTGCTAGCTCATGTGATGATCTTTAGTTAAAAACAATTCCATCAAGTGCTACAAAAAAAAGTATGATACATTAAAAACAAATGAGACGTTTTCTTAAAGATAACCATTTATCATTTCCCTTTTAAAAAATTCAGATTTTAAAGCAAAATTATAAAGTTTTCATGAAGATATCTGAAGTAATTTATTTTGTTTATTATAAAAGGTAGCATGCCCTCTATTTAAATATAAAGTCAGAGTCTGATATGTGAAAGTGGTTTTAAAAAAAAGTTTAAGTATACAAAGAATCTGGAACTTAACGTAAGCGATTTGACTACATTTTTTATCTCCTGTCTAAGAAATAGGTTTGTTTATTTAAAGATAAACACATCCAATGTTCACCTAAATGGCACTTTTTATCTCCAATATACATCAAGACTTTGCATGTTTACAGCCTTACAAAACATCCTTTTAGCTCCTAATACAGGGTTATCAGTACTAAAAGCCTGTGAAGCAAATTACCACTCTCTATCTTAATTTTAAATGACATTGCACTAAAAAAAAAGAAAGAAAAAGTGCATAGGAAATAAAGACTATATAAGCCACGCTAAAGTGGAGGAAATGGTTTTTAAACTGAAATATTTAGTTCTAGGTCCTTTGCATTTTCAAGTATATTTTATAATCACCTTATCAATTTCTACAACAAAAACAGGAAAATATGTCTTGGTAAAATTTTACATGATTATTATCAAATGTTTTTGTACCTCAAAATAGCATTAGCTGTACTGTCTTTATAAACTTACCTATTTTTCCAAGAAAAATATTGTATAACAAAAATACAAATCAAATTTTAGTAAAATATTACCCCCCAAAAATATATGTTTTAATTGAATAGTAATCTTAGGATAAAAATATTAAGTGAAATTAATTATAATTCTTTAAAGGTCAAATAGGAATCCCATATCTATCTGAAAACAGGCATTGTCTGAAATTATATATTTGAAATGCATTCATAGCATAATTTCAACCAGGAACAATAAAAGAAAATTGAAGCACTGAAAACTGATTATCAACTAAGTAGGTTTCATCTTGAGAATTCCTGTAATTCATAAAATACTGTAATCTTTATTCAGGACTTATTTTTAACCCTTCTACAAGGGAAATGTTTTCCTTAGGCCTTGATGCTGCCCATTTTCTTCATCACTAGATTCTAGTCTATGTTCTGTCTTTAACTAGCAACCTAATCTATTCGTGCAAGAGCATGTTCTTGTATAACAAACATTACAAAAGTAATTACTTGATACTTATGTTATTAGAAAATAATGACAAATGATAAGCTCAAGCAAACATTTTTATTTTGATAATTTTTGGACTATTTTAAAACATTGTGATGATGTAGTTTCTAGTAACTTTTAGAAATAATCTTACATTTTAAAATAGAATTATAATTTACATACACTGAAATGCATACATTTTAAACATGGAGTTCAAGGAATTTTTACAAATGCTTACACATGTATAATTAACAGTCTTATCAAAATATAGTATATTTCCATCAGCTCCTGAATTTGTTTTGTTCCCTCTTTCAGTTATTCTAAACTTCTATAGGTGACAACTGTCCTGAATTTTATCTCCATAGACTAATTTTGACTGTTCTGAATATTTTATAAACATTATTATATATTCTTTACTCCTTTAAACCTGGTTTCTGGGCCGGCCCGGTGGTGCATTGCTACAGTGCGCCACTTGGGAGCGTGGCGGCACTCTCGCCGAAGGTTCGGACCCCACATACAGACCGGCTGCTCACTGGCTGAGCGAGGTGCGGGAGCAACACCGAGGGTTGCGATCCCGTAGCCGGTCCCGGTCCGGTACGGGCGCGACACTGAGGGTTGCAGTCCGTTGCCGGTCACGAAAAAAGACAAAAAGGAAAAAAAAAACAACAACCTGGTTTCTTTGGCTCAGCATAGTGTTTTTGACATTTAATTATGTTGTATCTATTAATAATTTATTCTTCATTTTATAGCTAAATAGCTATCCATTGTATGCATATATCATAATGTGTTTATACATTCTTTTTTAATGGACATTGCAGGTGTTTCCAGTCATTGCTATCATAAACAGTGTCAATACAAACATTCTTTTATACATCTAAGGACATATATTTTCATTTTTTTCTGGTACTGAAATTGGTGCATGATTAGCTAGATTCATGTTTAAATCTAAAAGAAAATTCCATTTCCAAAGTGGTTGTACAATGTCACACCACCAACAGCACAACAACCTGGTTTCTTTGGCTCAGCATAGTGTTTTTAACATTTAATTATGTTGTATCTATTAATAATTTATTCTTCATTTTATAGCTAAATAGCTATCCATTGTATGCATATATCATAATGTGTTTATGCATTCTTTTTTAATGGACATTGCAGGTGTTTCCAGTCATTGCTATCATAAACAGTGTCAAT
>NW_007734959.1:23825-26560 GCF_000696425.1 Galeopterus variegatus
CATTCTTTTTTAATGGACATTGCAGGTGTTTCCAGTCATTGCTATCATAAACAGTGTCAATACAAACATTCTTTTATACATCTAAGGACATATATTTTCATTTTTTTCTGGTACTGAAATTGGTGCATGATTAGCTAGATTCATGTTTAAATCTAAAAGAAAATTCCATTTCCAAAGTGGTTGTACAATGTCACACCACCAACAGCAATGTATGAGTATCTCAGTTGCTCCATATTCTCCTAAAATTTAAATAGCTCTAATTCTATCTAAATTGGTATCTTTAATTTGTGTTTTCCTGATGAGCACCACATGGTTTTCACATGTATTTCTCAGTAAGCACTTTTTATAGGCATACTGATATTTTGCATATATTCTCCTGTGACTGTCTTAAAATCATTATCCATTTTAAATAAATTGTCTTATTTTGAACAATTTGTAGGAGTTCTTCATGCATTTTTCTCACACCCTCTTTGTCAGGTAATTGTATTATAAATATTTTCTCACAGCCTGTAGCTTGCATTTTAATTTCTCCAGTGTTAACTTTTGATGAACAGCCTTTATTTGATAAAGAAAAATTTATAACATTTTAAAAATATACCTTTAAATATTTTAAATACTTAAGTATAAGTATTTTAATCTCTCAAAGAAATAGGCGCCTATCACAAGTTTCTGATATTCTCCTATGATTTCTTCTGGAAGCTTCATAGCCTCAGTTTTTATGTTAGTCTTATGATTGATCTCAAATTAACATCTACGTATGGTGTGACTTGAAAATTGATGATTTTGTTTGTATGTTCAGCTTTTCCAGTACCATTTGTAAGAAACAGCTTTGTCCCCTTTGAGCTGTCTGGTGTCTTTGCTTAAGATCAATTGGCCATATAAGTGGGAGTGTATATCTTGACACCATCTTGTTCCATTCAACTTTTGGTCAAACCTTATGCTAATTCCACATCATTTTATTATTGATTAATTCTTCAAATCAGATACCATGAATGCCCCATGTACATTTTTCGTTTTCGAGATTGTTTGGATAGTCTAAGTCCTTTGTATTTTCAAATAATTTTACAAACAGTTTATCAATTTCTTTTATTTTATTATTTATTGTTTATGCATATTAATGGGGTACAAAGCAGGCCATCAACACTTGTGCCCGAGATGTGTGCACTATCAGCATGCACATTACCACAAATTGCAGTTATTCCCTGTGTCCCTCACCCAATTAATTCCTGATCTCCCTTCCCCTCCCCACTACCCCAGTCCACTCCACAACCCTAGGTATGCTCTCTCCCTCTGCAAATCCAACAAACCACCATGGTCTGTCTTTCCTTCCTTCTTTCTCTCTTAGATCCCACTTATGAGTGAGAACATGCATATTTTTTCCTCTGTGGCTGGCTTATTTCACTCAACATAATTTTCTCCAAGCTCATGCATGTTGCTACAAATGGCATAATTTCATTCTTTTTTATGGCAGAGTAGTATTCCATGGTGTTTGTGTGTGTGTGTGTGTGCATGTGTGTGTGTGTATACATACCACATTTTCTTATCCAGTCATCAGTCGGTGGACATCTAGGTTGGTTCCTTGATTAAGCTGTTATAAATAGAGCTGCAATGAACATGGAGTGCAAATATCCCTTTGCCATGATGATTTTCATTTCTTTGGGTATATACCTAGAAGTGGGATTGCTGGATCTTAAGGTAGATCTCTCTGTAGTTGTTTGGGAAACCTCCATCCTGTTTTCCACTATGGTGACTGTACTGATTTACAGTCTATCAACACTGTAGGAATGTTCCCTCCTCTCCACATCCTCTCCACCATTTGTTATTCTGTCTTATTGATTATAGCCAGTCTAACTGGGGTGATGTTATATCTCAATGTGGTTTTAATTTGCATTTCCCTGATGATTAGTGATGTTGGGCATTTTTTAATGTGCCTGCTGGCCATTTGTATATTTTCTTTGGAAAAATGTCTATTCAGATCCTTCGCCTATTTTTTAATTGGGTTATTTGTTTTCTTAATGTGTGATTGCTGGAGTTCCTTGTATATTCTGGATATTAATCCCTTGTTGGATGTATAGTTTCAAAATATTTTCTCCCATTCTGTATATTGTCATTTCACTTTGTTGATTTTTTCATTTGATGTTCAGAAGCTTTTTAGTTTGATATAGTCCCATTTGTTTATTTTTTCTTTTGCTGTTTGTGTTTTGGGCTCCTGTTCATAAAGTATGTGCACAGTCCTAGTTCCTGAAGGGTTTTCCCTATATTTTCCCTTAGTAGTTTTACAGTTTCAGGTCCTATACTTAAGTCTTTAATCCATGTTGAGTTGATTTTGCTACTTGGTGAGCAGAAGAGGTCGAGTTGCATTCTTCTACACATGGATACCCAGTTTTCCCAGCACCACTTATTGAAGAAGCATTTTTTTCCCCAATGTATGTTCTTGTTGCCTTTGTCAAATATCAATTGGCTGTAAGTCTATGGGTTTATTTCTGGGTTCTCTATTCTGTTCCACTGTTTCAAGTGTCTATTTTTATGCAAGTACAATGCTGTTTTGGTTACTATAGCTTTGTAGTATAATTTGAAGTCAGGTAGTGTAATAATTCTGGCTTTATTTATTATTTATTTACTTATTTATTTTTTGCTCAGGATTGCTTTGGCAATTCTGGGTCTTTTGCTTTTTCATATGAATGTTAGGATTGTTTTTTTCTGTTTCTGTGAAGAATGTCATTGGTATTTTGATG
>NW_007734959.1:27538-29073 GCF_000696425.1 Galeopterus variegatus
CATGGATTTAGATATTTTTTAAAATTTCTTAAAAAATGTTTGAAGCTTTGCAGTTCAGAGTCTTACCCAGCTTTTTTTATATTCTTGATATTTTAAAATTTTATTTTAAAGTTTGTTTTTTAATGGTTTACTGTTAGCATATAGAAGTAAAATTGATTTGGGAATATTAAATTTATAGGCTGCAACCTTTCTGAGTTCACTTGATAATTCTCATAATTTTCCTTTAAGTATTTCTAAAAAACCTTCTATGTATAAAAAAAACAATGTTTTACTTCTTCATTTCAAAATTGTATGCCTTTATTTCTTTTTCTTGCTTTATTGTACTTACCCTTAGTACAGTGTTAAATACAAGCAGTCAATACAGATATCTTCACATTGTTTCTGAGTAAAGAGGAAAAGTTTTAGTATCTGAACATTAAGTAAGTTTTTCATAGATTAGTTTAAGGGACTACACCTATTTTCTTATTTTGTTGAGGGCTTCACCATAATAGGTGTTAGTTTATGTATCAGCATTTTTTTTCTTTTTTGCTATTGAGATTAGCATGTGCTCTTTTTTCTCCCTTTACTCTATCATTGTGATTGATAAATTTGATTACTTTTCAGATGTTAAAACAAACTTGCCTCCCAGCAATAAAACTCATATAGTCATCATAAAATCTTTTTAGATGTTGCTGGATATGTTTTGATAACATTTGATTAGAATTTTTGCATATATATTTATGAGAAATTTCTGGTTTTAATTGTTTTACATGTGTGTACCTGTCAAATTTTTTATATCATGATTATTCTGTACTCATAAAACTTGTTACCCTATTTTTTGGAAAAGTTTATATCTTAGTATTATTTCTTTTTAAGTTTGTGATGAAATTTTCCAGTCAATCTGAGCTTTGAGGTTTATTTTGAATATGATTATTTATTATTAATTTAAATTTTAATAGAAAATAGCTATTCACATTGTCTTTTTTTTCTGTGTCCAATTTATTATGTAGTGTTTTTCAAAGAATTTTTTCATATCTAAGTTTGTTGTATTGGCTTAAAAGATTTTTTAAAATATTCCCTTATCATTCTTTTAATATCTCTAGTCTCTATAGCAGTTCTTTGCTTCTTTCATATCTGACAGTAATTATTCGGCTTTATTAGTTTTCTTAATTGTGTCTTCTTTTCTATTGCATTGATTTATACTCTTGTCATTATTATTCTTCCACTTTCTGATGGGTTAATTTGTTCTTTTATCTATATTCTTAAGGAAGCAACTTACATTATTGATTTCAAATTTCCTTCTTTCTAATATACACATTAAAAACTATCAATTTTCCTGTAGGAACCTCATTAGCTGCATTCCATAAATTTTATCATGTTGCAATTATTATATTTAGTTTGAAATTTTTTCTTATCCCATCTAGTAATTTTTTGTTATATGCTTAAAATTGTGTAACAGTTTTTGTTATTTTTCAGACTTAGGTTTTTTTTTTTTTATTTGATAAGGCAGATCTATTTTGGTTTTTAACCTCATCTTATGGTGTTACCCTTAATCT
>NW_007734959.1:29947-31942 GCF_000696425.1 Galeopterus variegatus
TCTCCTTGCATACATCTGGTGTGCACCCTCTGCACAGCTCCTTCCTCCAGTATCCTGCTCTGAAAATCCCAATGCTTCAGCAGCCTGGAACTCCAGTCTTTTCTTCCTGAATTCAGAAAGATTGCTGATCTTCTTGGGCTCCATTTTTATTCTTTGCTCCAGGAATGTGTCCCTCAGCAGAAAGCTGGGGCACATATAGAGCTCACCTTTCATCTTTCTTTTCTTGGAAGAAGACAGTAATTAGCAGTTTGTTCTTCAATGCTGAAGAGTTACTTCATATCTGTGTTTAATTGTATACTTCTTTATGGTTGACTGCCAAGTACAGCACCAGCTTCTCTGTCATAACCCAAGAGGGAAGTCTCATCTTTTCATTATAAGTACCAAAATCATAATGTATGTTCCTATTACCACATCAAAAAAGTGACATTTCGTATGTTCCTATTGCTACATCAAAAAAGTGACATTTGGTAAATGTAAATTAATATTTTATTGTAACCATAGGAGGCATGAAAAATAAACTTATTACAATAATTCATTTAATAATTCTTTCCTGAATTTGACTGGCACTGGTTTCAAATCCGGCTTTTATTTTTTATAAACTGAGTAATCTCTGAAATGTTACTTAACCTCAATTCTTTCATTAGAGAGGTGATCATAATAGAGTGGGAATTTATACCGGAGGATTATGGTGAGAGAATAATAGTTAATACAAATAAAAATTTCAAAATATAATCTTAAATGTAAACCCTTCCATAAATTTTGTCATGCTTCAATTATTATATTTAGTTTGAAAATTTTTCTTATCCCCTCTAGTAATTTTTTGTTATATGCTTAAAATTGTGTAGTAGTTTTTGTTATTTTCAAACTTAGTTTTTTTTTATTTGATAAGGCAGATCTATTTTGGTTTTTAACCAAAACAGTCATTATTATCACACAAAATATCAATTTCTCTTTCCATTTCAAGCACTTCGTTTTTGCATATATAATGTAAAAATAATAAATTAAATTTTATCCATGGTTTATTTCTTTTTTTAAATCATTCTATGATGTTCAGACATGCCTAGCCATAAGCCATCAAATTGAGCATTTCCATTATGTTCTCTTGAAAACTGAAAAATTTCTCCTTGAACATACATTGTTTTGTAAAGACTGTTACTGGTAATAAGTTTTTTCAAAGAAAAAAATATTTATTAAGACAAAATATGAAAAGTAGTGAAAACTCGACCTATAATGATGACAAAAATGCATGTGGAACTAGTTCAGCCTCCATAATGATTTAGGTTCAGCTCTAAATAGTGATGCTGAATGAACACGGACAAAGATGGCTGCACCATAAAGAGGAAGACAAGCCTCAATTAGATTTGTTTATAGACCAACAAAAATATTTTATTAGTTGTAACTTACATATCTTAAATACTTATTATTTGTCATTACTCATATGAGCAGTTTTTCCATCAAGGACATCACAGGCTAGTGGGTAAGATAGAAATAATCATTTATCAATTACTTCATTCATATGGTAAATATTTACTGGGTAATTACTATGTGTTATATACATTGTTCTGGGAGCTAAGTAGGCAGCTGTGACAGAAACAGACAAAGACCCTGGTTTCAAGGAACTCACATATTTAGGGAGGATAGACAGACAATAAATAGATAATATATGGTACAATGCCAGATAAGGATACCTACTGTGAAGTATTTTAAGGGATAATGAGGCATCATATATTTTCTCCATGTTGATAACCCCCCAAATAATATGTAGGATACTGATATTCTCTCATTCCAGAATTATTTCATCAACTTGATCTTTAATTTGGCTAAGAGATATATAGCAAATCTGACATTTTCAAAACAGAACTTTTGACTCCCTCTTCCTCAAATTAATTGCAATCTCAGTCATCTCTGCAACAGTAAATCACTCCACCATCTAGCAAATTACTCACACCATATACTTGAATCATCTTTTTCTTTTCTTTCTTGTCTATTTTATAT
>NW_007734959.1:32882-34031 GCF_000696425.1 Galeopterus variegatus
ATCTTAATACTTCTGAACATAAAACACTCCAACTCTTTTGCATTGCACTTAGTACTAAAGTCCAAATTATAACTATGGCCTATAAAGTCCTACATGATCAGGACGCTGCATAGCATTCTGAACTCATCCTGCAACATGCTGTTTCCAGATCACTTCCTTCCAGTCATGCTGGCTTCCATTCAGGCCCTCAGAAAAAGTGTTCATGGGTCATGGTGGTTATTGTTCCTGTTCTTTTTTCCCGAAAAGCTCTTGTCCTGCATTATTGTGTAACTGACGCTTTTTACTCAGCTCCATTCAGTCAGAATCATCTGTGTTAAGCATGATTCTCACGCAGACTCTGTCAAATTAACCTGTTCATTTTTCAGTAAAATTATCATATCTATGTCTTATTTACTTGTTTATTTTTTGCATCACTCTTCATTGCTGACTATAATTAAGTTCCTCAGGGGCTGGCAGGTTATTCAGTTGGTTATAGCCATGTTATAACACCAAGGTCAAGGGTTCAGATCCTCACACTGGCCAGTCACAAAAAAAAAAAAAAAGTTTTTTGAAAGAAGAACCCCAGTTTGTCTTATTTTTCAATGTTCTAATAAGGTGTCAAATACATATCTGTTTACTAAATATACCGGGTCATATAAGCCAGCATGGGTAGTAGAGAGATAGCAAGCCTTTTTAAATCAGGAATTTTGTGATCAAATCTGTTTTAGAAAGACCAAAATTGCAGAAGTGTTAAGGATGTATTGGAGATATGTAGAACAGCTTGTAAGATTTCAGTAATAGCACATATTAGAAGTAATGACTATTAGAACTATGGCAGTAGTGGTGGGGATGCAGAGGAAGGAAGAGATTCAAGACATGTTTTCTAAAATGATGAGTGAAAGAAAACTTATGAGATATATCTGAAAATGCTGTAGAGACAGAGATAGTAAAACAGGGCCAGTATATTGATTATGTAGCAGATCTCACGTGCCTAATTTCTTTTCCCCACACCCTCCACAACTGCTTTATTGAAAATAATGTAGCAAAGTGTGGATGGAACTTCATGACAAAAATATTGGGACTGCCTATAATAAAAAGAAGTGGAAGTATAACATGAATCTCATGGCATCACAGGCACAAAGGCCAGATTTCCTGCTAGGACGTCTTCAG
>NW_007734959.1:35409-36214 GCF_000696425.1 Galeopterus variegatus
AAAAAATCAATATTATAAATACAAGCATACAAAATGACGAATAAATAAATACCCAAAGAAACATGTTTATAGAGCTTTATAATATACCCAGACAAACTAACTTCCTACCTAATAAAAACTTCATAAGGAAACTGCAGTATGAGAAACGAAACTCAAGAATATTGTACCCATATACGTTTGACTATCCCTGGCAGCTACACTTCTCACCCCAACACACACAAACACTCAGACAAATGCATTTGCTAGTGTGTTTTGTCTGTTACTTTGGCATACAAGAATCACAGAGGAAATTTGTTACAGATACGGACATATAAATACCGGGCTTCCAATTATACCTTAGCTTTCAGTAAAACAGCAGCAGTAGCAATAAAATAAATCTGCCTTCCTCTGGCATTTTAATGAAAATCTTAGAATTAAGAGAAAATTATCCTAAAGTTTGAGAAGAACACCCTAGTTACTTTCTATATTCTTCCTGAATCTTAGATACTGATGACTGCTCATCCTCTGACAATTTTTCCAAACAAAAGTGATTAAAATTGTTATTTTTGCATGATTTTTAAATAACTCACTTAAAATAAAAGGAGAAAAAAACAGTAATAAGTAGAAAGTGAAACTGTATTGGTGGATGAGACAGAATAGATATGAAATTAGAAGTTGAATAAACTGAATGCTAAGTAAATAATAAATGGTAATAAATGAATAAAGGTGCTTAGTGTCATGTTATGTAGGATGAGAGTGAAAAATAATGAGTAGCTAGGTGATTAAAAGAATAGATGAGAGATGAAAAAGGAATGGTAATTGAGAT
>NW_007734959.1:37024-51092 GCF_000696425.1 Galeopterus variegatus
AATGAGTAGCTAGGTGATTAAAAGAATAGATGAGAGATGAAAAAGGAATGGTAATTGAGATTTATCCAGAATTCTTGAAAAGGCCACTTTAGATGAAAAAGTATGACCTTAAAATGATTTTTATCATGGAAAAAAATAAGCACTTAAGTACTAAGTTGAGTTCTCTATATTACAATATTAATTTTAGTGTTTAATTTCTACATTAACATATATAAATATATTATGTATTTAAAAGGGTAAATGGACTATCATGCAGAATGGACTTAATTTGTCCATTTGCTCTATAGCTCAGTGCAATTCTGAAACATTTTTAATTGAGAATATGAAATGACTCATTAACATTCAGCTCTATAAATAAGTGACTAATTATAGTATGTTGACAAAAGTAAGTTACTTCTGGCATTGCCACCAAGTCTCTCCAAAAAAAAAAACAGAAAATGGACTCAAAGAATTTTTCTTCAGAAAACATAGAGCAGTAAAATCTTCACATATTTAAGAAGTGAACTCAAAATGGTGCTGTATCTAGGGATTACAGCTATACAGAGAAGTTAAAGCTACACATTGCTCTCAACCCATTTGGTTAACGGTTATAAAAAGACTACTTTTCACCCCTGAGGCAGAAACTCTAGTTTATATATACTCAATATATGCAAAGCGTTTAATCACCTTTATTTATTCATATAATAAACCATGAGTCAAGCTATTAATTCAGTTGTTATTTTACAACTAAAGCAACTGATACAGAGGAGCTAATAGGTGTCTCAGAATTATACAGGAAATAAGATTAAAAATACTATGTGTCCATTATGGCTTAGCTGTATAACATTTTTCTAAAATATATGGCTTTCCAAAAACTTTAAATATCTTAGAATTAACAGAAAATTATTCTGCATTTGGCAAGCAATTTACTGACATCTTTAAAGTCGTTTCCATTATTTATCCCTCTAAAGGAGCCTACCTCCTTCTAAACCCACCTTTGCACCCCCACCCTTGTTAGAAATTTATTTATTGGATCTTGTCAAATATTCTTTGTCTCATAAAAATCAGGACAACTAATTTAAAACTGAAGGAAAGAGAATGCAGGATAGAAACATGAAGGACACTACAAAAAAAACCCCACACTAAGTGGGGATGTGCATAAATGCAACAAAATTAGATGGGACTGAGCTATTCAGTCAGGCTGATTTACTGTTATTCACTTTGCAGCTTTGCAGGTATGGGTGCTTCTGCATTTCACAACACTCTTAGAAGCACAGCACACTTTCTCATTGGCCAAGTCTTTCTGAAAATGCTCTTAAAACTCATTATAGATGTGAATAACCTAAACTCTTATCTATATTAACTAAGCAAGCCATAGATACATATGTCATTAGTTAAAAAGAAATGCATAAACAATCAATAATTAGTTACATTTATGACCTGTCATATTGGCAAACGTTAAAAAAAACATTGCTCCAGTCTGTATGTATGGTGCAAGATGACCACTCTCAAATTGTTCTTGTGGAAATATTGTTATGAGCTTTTCGGAAATAAATTAAGCAAACTGTACGGATCTGTTTATGCCAAGTGATATCCATATAGAAAACTATTCTAAGCATGAAGGAGTCTTAGCAGGACTTCCAAAGTGGCAGAGCGCGAACCTCTAAAAATCTACTTCTTCAGAATAATAATAAAAACACTAGCAAAATTGTTAAAATCAATGTTTTTATGACTCTAAAAATTAACCAAAGGCTTCCAGCAATCTGTGGAATGTTTACTTTAGAAAAATGGCTGAACTTGGAGCACCAGGGTTTGTGGCATTTAAATTTGGCCTAGTCCCATTCCCTTCTTGATATCTCCATGGTAGCCTCAAAAACCAGCAGCTTTGCATGTCCTGGAGGAGGCTCTCTACTGGGAGCTCTTCTAAAAATTCTACCTCTGAGCACTGTCACTATTAGAATCTGTCTCACAGCTCACTGGAAATGCCTTGTTCCCACGATGCTGTTATTTGACTAACTAGAGTTCAGTTTCATGGGAAAAGCCCCATCTCCAAGGTATTTGTCAAAATTAATCAGTGGCAATTGTTTGTCTTCACAGCTGCTTGAGGCTGTGATACCAGTTGGTTCAACAAGATCCTGTCCAAAAAAATAAAAGGAAGATCTTGGTAAGAAAATATGCCAGGGGAACTTTGAAAATCGTCAACATATTCTTGGGAATCTAGAAGGCTGAGCACATAAGCAGAGTCATGCACATGGCCAAGAGACATCTGAGAAAGTACCAATCTCTCACTTCTGGCTGATGAGATGCTGCATAAGCAGGCAGTGAAGGCTAAGGCAGATTGGTAAACTGCTTAACTGCTGAAGGTATTCCTCAATGCACATACAGTGCACTTGGCAAAGGGCAGAAGGCTTATTGTTTAAGGCATTTAGGAAAACTCTGACCAACCATCATCTGACCAGTAAGCTAACTGAATACAGGTTTCCAGGGCTGCACACTGTCCAGGAAAGACACTAAACAAAAATACTAACTACAGTAACAGCAACAACAACAACCACAATCTGAGTATCAGAAATCCATTTTCTAGATTGGTCACATTATAGTATCTAAAATGTATAGTTTTGACAAAAATTATGAGACAAGCAAAGAACAAGAAGTATGGCACTTACACAGGAGAAGAAAAGTTAATTGAAACTGTTCCTGAGGGGAGAAAGATATTGAACTTACTACACAAAAATATTAAAATAGTGATTTTTTAATATGCACAATGAAATAAAGGAAACTGCCTACAGAATTAATGTACGACAATGATGTCTTACCAGTTACAAAATATCAATAAAGAGATAAAAATTGTAAAAAATAGAATGGGTCACTCTTATTCTTAAATATTTAAATACAGAGATATTCATTACAGCATAATGAATATCATAATGCTAATAAGAGAAAAATATAAGAAATTATAACAAAAAAATAAGTGGTTTAATTTTGCTGTTAGGTGAGGAGAAGTGAGTCAAATATATTGAAGAAGTTTAATCTTTTAATGAGTTTATTTCTAATATCTAAGACTGAGATAAGAGCTGCACACAGACACCTCTGTGCAGGATTAAACAAACTGAATATTAATTTTAGAAGTATATAACTTGTTGGTCAAGAGGTAAGGGCACAAAAACAAAAAAAACAAAACAAAAAAAAGAGGTAAGGGCAATTCACACACATTACCTAAATTTTATTAGTGTACCTCTTTGCTTTCTTTGTTAAGGACAAGAAAACAATAATAATGACTGCAGTTAATAATAATAATGATGACAGTTACCATGAAAATTATTTAAATATTCTAGATTCAGAGGAAAAATAAAAGAACATGACAAATTTTGGTTCAAATGGAATTTAAATTCAAATATATTCTATATCCCAACTTCAGAGATCTCAACAAAAAGATGCAAAACTGACCGTGAATAAAAAAGAATAAGAAAGCTATGATCAGGAAGCACATGTTATAAGATGACTCTCAGTGGAATAGCTGATCTATTTGACAGTTTCCCAGAGAGCTCTAAACTAGAGTTTCAGTATCAGCCATCAACTCCCCAAAAGACCCCACTTTTTAGACCAATTGTAGTAAAGGAGTACACCACTTAGACATACTGGTAATGTCTCAAATGAGGATATCAGAAAAGAGTAATTTTAGGGTTTTAGACTGTGGATGAGGTGCTTTTACTATGGGTCTTGTTAAATGGGTTCTAGGTGGATTTGGGCAGAGTTTATAGCAAATTAACATTGAATGGATGAGTCAAGAGATGAAAGAGTCTTAAAGTATTTCTTGATGAGCATTTTTAAAGAAGCTGCTATTTGGTTCACAGTTTTATCATCTAGGAGCAATAAGTCTGTAGAACACGTAGCTAATTTTTTCTTTCTTTGATTGTTTTTGCTTAGTCTTAGTATTAGCATAGGTTCTAAAGCCTGATGTGAAAATTGTTTAACAGAAAGGCAGAAATTACCTTGGTTTCAGTACTCAATAAGAACAAGATGTGACAAAAAAAAAAAAAAAAAAAAAAAAAAGGTGGGGGAGATGGAGGAGGAGACAAAGGGATTATTTAAAAGTCCATCTATTGAATAACTGACATTTTGCCCAATTTAACTTTTCCTCAAACCCTCATACCCTTAGGCACAAGAAAATTTTATGACTCATCTCTAAAGAAATAAAAGAAAGATACACATAAGAAAATTTCTAAGATGTTTGGATGTGCACCAGAGTAAAAACTGCCATATTCTCCCAATTGATGGTCCTCAGACTAACGTCTGTCCTGATGGATGCTGACAATAAAGTAAAGTAAAGAAAAAAAAGAATTTTAAAACAATGAAGAATCTCTAAGAGAGCTAGCAGACAACCTAAAGCATGCAAACATCTGAATCACAGATGTTCCTGAAGGGGAGGTGAAAAGTATGGGCATTAAAAATCTACTAAAGGGCCGAGCCCATGGCACACTCGGGAGAGTGTGGTGCTGGAAGTGCAGCAGAGCCCCTGCCGCGGGTTCGGATCCTATATAGGGATGACCAGTGCACTCACAGAGCTCACTGGCTGAGCGCCGTGTGGCCGGTCTCAAAAAGGACAAAAAAAAAAAAAATCTAGTAAATAAAATAATACTGGAAAACTTCCCAGGTACAGTGAGAGACACAGACCTTCAGATCCAGGAAGCTAAAAGATCTTCAAACAGTTTCAATCCAAAAAGATCCTCTGTGAGACACAGTATAATCTAACTATCAAAGCTCAAAAACAAAGAGAGAGAATCCTAAAAATAGCAAAAGAAAAGCATCAAGTCACTTATTTAGGAGCTCCCATCAAACTAACAGCAGACTTCTCAACTGAAAATCTTCAGGCAAAAAAACCAAAAACAAACAAACAAAAAAAACCTGGATGACATATAAAAATACTAAAAGAAAAAAACTGCCATTCAAGAATACTATACCCAGCAAGGCTTTCCTTCAGAAATTAGGGAGAAAAAGTTTATTTCCCAGACAAACAAAAAAACTGCAGTTCATCACCACAAAACAAATCCTGCAAGAAATTCTGAATGGAGTCCTGCATCTGGAATCTGAAAAACAGTCATCACTACCACGAATACACAAGTAAAAACAAAACCCATCAAAAAACACAAATGCAGGGCCAGCCCGGTGGCACACTGCTACAGTGCGCTGCTTGGGAGCGCGGTGGCGCTCCTGCCAAGGGTTCGGATCCCACATACAGACCGGTTCCCGCTCACTGGCTGAGCGAGGTGTGGGAGCAACACCGAGGGTTGCGATCCCGTTGCTGGTCCCGGTCCGGTACGGGCGTGACACTGAGGGTTGCGATCTGTTGCCGGACAAAAAAAAAGACAAAAAGAAAAAAAAACACAAATGCAAATAAAAAGTCAGAAGACACTAAATTTTACTGACTCAAAACCCAACAAACATTGGAAAACAATAATTAAGGGAGAAGAAAGGAAAAATGATACTCAAAACATCTAAACAAAAGCCGTAAAATGCCAGGAATAAGACAATACTTCTCAATAACAACCGTAAATGTAAATGGTTTAACTCCCCACTCAAAAGACACAGACTGATGGACTGGATCAAAAAGCAAGACCCAACTATCTTCTGTCTTCAAGAAACTCATCTCACCACCAAATACGCACATAGACTAGTGAAGGGATGGAAAATGATATACCACACAAATGGAAACTAAAAATGAACAGGAGTAGCTATTCTTTAATCACATAAAATAGACTTTAAACAAGAAATCATAAAAAGAGATAAGAAGGCCACTATATAATGGTAAAGGGATCAATCCAGCAAGAAGACATAACAATCATAAATATATATGCCCCCAAATCTGGAGCACCCATATATATAAAGCAAACATAATTAGACCTAAAGAAAGAAATAGACACCAATATGAAGATAGAGGGGGTCCTGAACAATGCTCTGTGAGCATCAGACAGATAATGCAGGAAACAAATCAACAGAGAAACACAGGATTTAAACTATATTTTAGACCAATTGGACCTGGCAGATATCCATAGAACACTTCATCCAACAACTACAGAATATACATTCTTCTCATCAGCACACAGAAATTTCTCCAAGATATAACATGTGTTACATCACAAATCAAGTATCCATAACTTTAAAATAATCAGAATCATCTCAATTATCTTTCAGATCACAATGGATTATAACTGGAAATTAATAACAAGTGAAAATCAGGACTCTATACAAACACATGGGAATTAAACAGCAGCCTCCTGAATGATTATGGGTCTCAGAAGAAATTAAACATAAAATCAATAAATTCTTAGAAAACAACAAAAATAAAGACACATCCTATCATATCAAAACTTGTGGGATACTGAAAAAGCAGTACTTAGAGGAAAGTTCATAGCAATATATGCTTACCTTAAAAAATAGAAAAATTTTGAGTAAGCAACCTAACTATGCCTAAACAAAATAGAAAAACAAGAACAATCCAATCCTAAAGTTAGTAGACAAGAAGAAATGATTAAGATTAGAGCAGAACTAAATAATATAGAGATCCTAAAAACAACACAAAAGATCAATGAAACAAAAAGGTGTTTTTTTGAGAAGATAAACAAAATGAACTATTAGCTAGGTTAACCAAAAAAAAAAAAAAAAAAAAAAAAAAAAAGCGAGAGAGAAAAAAGAAAGAAAAGAGAACTCCCAAGTAATAACACTCAAAAATGAAAAAGGAGACATTACAACTGATCCCACAAAAATACAAAAAATCTTTAGAGGCTATTATAAACAACTATGCACCAACAAATTTGAAAACCTGAAGGAAGTGGATAAATTACTGGGCACATACAAACTACAAAGTCTGGACCAAAACAACATAGAAAATCTGAACAGACCAATAACAAGCAATGAGATTGAAGCAGTAATCAGAAATCACCCAACAAAGAAAAGCCCAGGACTGCATGGTTTTACTTCTGAATTCTAGCAAACCGTTAAAAATGAGTTATTACCAATTCTCCTCTAACTATTCCAAAAAATTGAAAGAGACTGTTCTTTAAATTACATTCTATGAGGACAGCATTTCCTTGATATCAAAACCAGACAAAAGTACAACAAAAAAAGAAAACTACATACCAATATCTCTGATGAACATAGATCCAAAAATCATCAATAAAACAATAGCAATCATAATACAGAAACACATCAAAAAAAAAAAAATTAACACCATGATCAAGTGGGATTCATCCCAGAAATGCAGGGATGTTTTAACATATACAAGTCAATAAATATGATACATCACATTAACAAAATCAAGGACAAAAACCATGTGATTATCTCAATAAATGCAGCAAAAGCATTTGACAACATTCAGCATCCCTTCATAGTAAAGACTGTAAAAAAACTAGGTACAGAAGGAAATTATCTCAACACAATAAAAGCCATCTACAAGCCCACCACCAATATCATCCTGAATGGGGAAAAACTGAACAAGAAAACTGAACAAGAACAAGAAAAGGATGCCACTCTCACCACTCCTGTCTAACATATGATTGGAGGTACTAGCCAGAGTAATCAGGCAAGAGAAAGAAATAAAGGACATCCAGATTGGAAAAGACAAACTCAAACTATCCATATTTGCATATGACATGATCTTATATATAAAAAATTCTGAAGATTCTGTCAAAAAATTCTTAGAGCTGGTTAATAATTTCAGTAACGTTGCAGGATACAAAATCAATGTCCAAAATTCAATTGTGTTTCTATTCTCTGATAATGAACCAACAGAAATCCAAACATGAGCCCATTTACAGTAATCACCAAAAAAATAAAATACCTAGGAATCAATTTAACCAAGGAGGTGAAAGATCTCTACAATAAGACTACAAACTACTACTGAAAGAAATTAAAGAAGACACAAAAAGATGGAAAGACATTCCATGCTCTTGGATTGGAAGAATTAACATTGTGAAAATGTCCATACTACCCAAAGCCATCTACAGATTCAATGCAATCCCCATCAAAATTCCAATAACATTCTTCACAGAAATAGAAAAAAAAAATCCTAACATACATATGCAACAGCAAAAGACCCCAAAGAACCAAAGCAATCGTGAGAAAAAAATTAATAATAATAAAAATAAAGCCAGAGGCATAGCACTATCTGACTTCAAATTATACTATGAAGCTATAGTAACCAAAACAGCCTGGTACTTTTATAAAAATAGACACTCAGACCAGTGGAACAGAATAGAGAACTCAGAGATCAACCCACAGACTTAAAGCCAATTAAAGCAACAAAAATTTACATTGGGGAAAAGACAGCCTCTTCAATAAGTGGTGCTGGGAAAATTGGGTATCCAAGTACAGAAGAATGAAACTATACCTACACCTCTCACCATATACCAAAATCAACTCAACAGTGATTAAAGACTTAAATATAAGATCTGAAACTGTGAAACTACTAAGGGAAACTATAGGGAAATGCTTCAGGGCACACACTTTATGAATAAGAGCTCAAAAGCACAAGCAACAACAACAAAAAATCAACAAATTGGACTGTATCAAACTAAAAAGCTTCTGCACAGCAAAGAAAACAATCAACAGAATGAAATGACAGCCTACAGAGTAGGAAAAAATATTTGAAAATTATACATCTGACAAAGTATTAATATCCAGAATATACAAGGAACTCAAGCAATCATATAGTAAACAAAACAAAACAAAACAAAACAAATAACCCAATTAAAAAATGGACAATGGAGCTGAATAGACATTTTTCTAAGGAAGATATACAAATGGCCAACAAGCACTTAAAAAATGCTCAACATCACTAATCATCAGAAAAATGCAAATTAAAACCACACTGAGATATCACCTCACCCCAGTTAGAATGGCTGTAATGAAAATAATGGAGAATAACTAATGCTGGGAGGATGTGGAGAGAAGGGAATGCTCCTAGACTGTTGATGAGACTGTAAATTAGACAACATTTATGGAAAACAGCATGGAAATTTCTCAAACAACTACAGATGGACCATAAGATACAGCAATCCCACTTCTAGGTGTGTACCCAAAGGAATGCAAATCATCAGGTAGAAGGGATACCTGTACTCCCACGGTCATCACAACTCTATTTACAATAGCCAAGATATGGAGAAAACCTAAATGTCCATCAACAGATTACTGGAGAAGGAAAATGTGGTGTATATACACCATGGAATACTCCTCTGCCATTAAAAAGATGAAATTCTGCCATTTGCAGCAACATGAATGAACTTGGAGAAAATTATGATGAATGAAATAAGCCAGGCACAGAGGGAAAAATACTGCATGTCTTCACTCATAAGTGGGAGCTAAGAAAGAAAGAAGGAAGGAAAGAAAGACCACAGTGGTGTGTTGGACCTGCAGAAGGAGAGATCATACCCAGGGTTGCAGAATAGGGTGGGGGAATGGGGGAGGAGAAGCGAGATCAGTGATTAGTTGGGACACAGAGAATAATTGCAGTATGTGGTAAGGCGTATGCAGATGGTATTGATCTGGCCATCACATCTTGGGCACAAGTGTTGAAGGTCAACTTTGTACCCTGTTATATGCATACCCAATTAAAAAAAATTGCTCCTTCATGACTTATAATTGAAGATTCACAAAACACAAACACTTTATAAGGAGAAGTTAGTAGGTCTTTGGGAGAAAGATCAGAGGTAACAATCCTCATGTTCAGGATCATCAATGATGCCTTCAATCTAGTGTTATGAAATTTAGGTATTTGTAAAAAATGGGAAAGAGAAAAACAAAAAAACAGGGGGATTTGCACCATGGTGATAAAAATGTACTCCTTTACAAAAAGCCTGGAACTGTTCATTGACTGCCTGTGCCCTGTCATTTTTTTTGGTTTGAGGGTTATAAAAATTTCCCAAGTTCCTCAAAATGAGAAAGGTCTTTGTGTATGACTACTTCTGTTACCCAGGAATACAAACCATTGCAATGATGTTTTGGTACTAGTAAAATCCAGAAACACAATGATAGAGGCCTCACTGAATATAAGAGCAGCATGAATGGGAAGAAAGGGACTTAATTGAGAAACAATTATATAAACATGATATAAACATGACTTCTTACAATTTCTGCAAAGGCAGACCAAGTGTAAAATTTAATGAAAGTGCAATGAAACAGAAAGTTTATGTAAAATGTATGAATATTTTAATGTCTCTTAAAATGTGAATTAAAACATATTGACATTTAGTTTACTAAATATTAATGTTTATTTAAATTTTAATAAATACACAAAATGTAATTCTTGAAATAAAAAAGCAAACAATAACCTGGGGAATATGATAGGTACAAATACAGCAAAAAGTATCATTTCCTCCAATGACGACATGTGTTTTTGATATTCTAAAAGAAATACTATCAGTCAGAATTTCAACAGGAAGTAGAATTCAACTCATAATTCCAAGGACTTTAAGAAAGGGACTTCTCACACAAATGTGTACAGGGTAAGAAAGTTAATAAGGCATGTTGTTTGCGGGACCCAAAGTACAGCAATAGTGGAAAACTACTGCTGTGAGAGGCCAAGGGAAGAGAATGTATAGATGTATGCTTTGATTTCTCATGGATAAATTACTATGAGAATTATTATTGTGTTATATCGAAGGTATACATTTACCTTTTAAGGAACTGACAAACTCTTTGCCAAAGTGACTGTACCATTTTGCATTCAAAATAGCAGTATATGACAGTTTTATTTCTTCTATTTATTTGTCAAAATTTAATATGGTCAATGACCAGTGTTTTTAATTTAGAAATTCTGAGTACATAGTGTTTAAAGTTGTAATTCACAAATGAAGAATGTTGAACATCTTTTTATGTGCTATTTTTGCCATTCTTATGTCTTTTTGGGGGGAAATTTGGTTCAAATTATTTTCCCATTTTCTTAATAGGTTATTTAATTTTCTGTTATTGCATCTTTAGAGTTCACTGTATACTTTCTATATATGCATTGCAAATAGATTAGTCCGTGGATTTGCATTCTTCTAAGATTTTCTTTCAAAGAGCAGATGTACATATATTTTTATTATAAGTAGACTTTTTTGTGTGTGTGTCCTTTTTGAGACTGGCCTCACCGCGCTCAGCCAGTGAGCGCACCGACCATCCCTACATAGGATCCGAACCCGCGGCGGGAGTGCTGCTGCGCTCCCAGCGCCGCACTCTCCCGAGTGCACCACGGGCTCGACCCAGTAGACTTTATTTTTAGGACAGCTTTAGATTTACAGAAAAATTGAGAAGGTAGTAGTACAGAGTGGTCACATTTACCTCAATGTATTATTACCTATTATTAACATAATATTTGCCTAAATGAACATTTGTTAAAATTAATAAAAAATATTAATGAGTTCTTATTAATTAAAATCTACTTATGTTTCCTTAATTTTTATCTAGTTTTTCTTGTCATTCAAAGACCCTGGCCAGAATACAATATTACACTTTCCTGGCATGTCTCCTTAGGCTACTCTTGGCTATGACAGCTTCATAGACTTTCATTGTTTTTAATGACCCTAACAGTTTTGAGGAGAAATCATCAAGTATTTTGTAGAATTCCCCTCTATTGAAAGTTGTCTATTATTTTTCTCATGATTAGACTGGGTCTTCGGGTTTTGAAGGATGGCCATGGAAATAAACTGCTATTTTCATCACATTATATCAAACGTGTGCACTATCAGTATGATTTATCATTGTGGATACTGATTTTGATCAACTGGCTGAGTTAAGTTTATTAGGTACTTTGCAAGAAAGTCACTATACACAGCCCACATTTGAGAAGAGGGGATTTATTCTCCCCCCTGTTGAGGGTGGAGTATTTATATAAATTATTTAAAATTCTTGTGGAAGAGAAATATGTCTCTTTTCCCACATTTACTTATTTATTCAATAATTTATTTATATGAGTATGGATTTATGGATATTCTCTTTATACCTTAGGTTATAGTCCAATACTACTGCATTTATTTTGTTAATCAAATTATTCCAGCTGTTGATAATTGGTATTATTTCAGCTGGCTCCTGTATCACCCTTTGACATACCCAAATCGATGTAACTGGGGGGGAGGGGGGGATGTTGTTGTTGCTGTTTTGTTTTGTTTTGTTTTTTAGCAATCCCTTATTTCCTATCACTAAGAAGCTCCAGGCTGTTTTTTTTTTTTGTTTTTTTTTCCGCTGGCTCCTGTATCCCCCTTTGACATACCAAAATCGATGTACCGGGGGGGGAGGGGGGGATGTTGTTGTTGCTGTTTTGTTTTGTTTTTTAGCAATCCCTTATTTCCTATCACTAAGAAGCTCCAGGCTGTTTTTTTTTTTTGTTTTTTTTTCCGCTGGCTCCTGTATCCCCCTTTGACATACCAAAATCGATGTACCGGGGGGGGAGGGGGGGATGTTGTTGTTGCTGTTTTGTTTTGTTTTTTAGCAATCCCTTATTTCCTATCACTAAGAAGCTCCAGGCTGTTTTTTTTTTTTTTAACATTTTTTTTTTTAATTTACTGCTCCAGACATAGAATTCCTGGTTCTTTTCATTGGAAAACAGAGTTAAAAACCAAGATTTGTGTGCTAGGTATGCTCACTGACACGGGTTTTATTGCTTCTAGGACCTCTCAGCTGACAGAGCAAGGAAATATATGTGTGTGTACTAACCTGTATATATAAACACATTTATAAATATTTGTATATAAACCAGCTGTGTCTATACTAAGCTAAACATGAACTTAGACTTAGTCATGTGGGCCATTCTAGCCGCCTCACAATTCAACTGTAAAAACTTATCTCCCACCATCCACCATCCATTTACTTAATTGCTCAAATCCAGTATGGTAATGTGTGTACAGTACTTATGTACAGATCATTTTGCCTTTAGTCATGGATTTTATTCATTTCCAAAATTACTAAGGCCACCAATGTCCCATCCCCACCTCTGACCCCTTTAATATGGTTTTGCCATATATTTATAATACATTTAGATTCTCATCACAGTCAGCATTCATTCCTGGGGTTCCCTCACTTCTTAAACATATATTTTTAAATTTTTTAACATTATGTTTCATTCATTCTTCTGTAAAGTTCAGTGGTTTTTGAAAAGTGAATATCATGCATGCATCATTTCAGTAATGTACAGAAAGTTTTACCACCCTAAAAATCCCCTGTGACTCAACTACTGTACAGTAGAGTAAGAATGAGTTTAGCTTCATAAGAAACTACCATACTAACTTCAAAAGGGGTTTCATCATCTGGCATTACCACCAGCAATGAACAAGAGTTCCTGCTGCTCCATATTTTCACCAGGTCTTAACATTATTAGAATTTTGGATCTTAGTCATTCTAATGCCTACCTGTATCTCATTGCTTCAATGTGTCTTTCCCTAATGGTACATGATTTTGAGCATATTCATATATTTGTCATCTGTATATCTTCTCTGGTGTGGTTTAAATCTTTCACTATTTTTAAATTTTTTTAATTCTTTTTTTTTTTTAATTCTTATTGTTGTGCTTTAAGAGTCTTTATACATTGGATACAAATCCTTTACTATATATGCATTTTGCAAATATTTTCTCCAAGTCTGTTGCTTGTATTTTTAATCCCTTAAAAGTGTCTTTCATAAAGAAGGTTTTAAATTTAATAAAGTTCCACATATAATTTTTTTCCTGAATATTGCTCTTTTTGTTGTATACAATGTCATTAATTAACCCAAGGTCACCTAGTTTTGTTATATGTTTTCTTCTAAAATTTTTATAGTTTTGTGTTTTAAATTTAGTTCTATAATACATTTTGAGTTAATAAATGTAAAAAGTGTAAGATTTGCCTCATGATTTTTTTTTTTTTTTTTTTCACGGACATTCAATTTTTCACCACCATTTGTTGAAAAGATTATCTTCTGTCTGTTAAATTTACTCTTTTGTCAAAGATCAGTTGACTATTTGTGTGGGTCTATTTCCTTGCTCCTTCTTCTGTTCCATTCATCTATGTGTTTAATCTTTCACCAATATTATACTTTCTTAATTAATGCAGGATTACAGTAAGTCTTGATGTAGGGTATTATAA
>NW_007734959.1:51814-53767 GCF_000696425.1 Galeopterus variegatus
ATGTTGTTGTTGCTGTTTTGTTTTGTTTTGTTTTTTAGCAATCCCTTATTTCCTATCACTAAGATGCTCCAGGCTGGTTTTTTTTTTTTTTTAACATTTTTTTTTTTTAATTTACTGCTCCAGACATAGAATTCCTGGTTCTTTTCATTGGAAAACAGAGTTAAAAACCAAGATTTGTGTGCTAGGTATGCTCACTGACACGGGTTTTATTGCTTCTAGGACCTCTCAGCTGACAGAGCAAGGAAATATATGTGTGTGTACTAACCTGTATATATAAACACATTTATAAATATTTGTATATAAACCAGCTGTGTCTATACTAAGCTAAACATGAACTTAGACTTAGTCATGTGGGCCATTCTAGCCGCCTCACAATTCAACTGTAAAAACTTATCTCCCACCATCCACCATCCATTTACTTAATTGCTCAAATCCAGTATGGTAATGTGTGTACAGTACTTATGTACAGATCATTTTGCCTTTAGTCATGGATTTTATTCATTTCCAAAATTACTAAGGCCACCAATGTCCCATCCCCACCTCTGACCCCTTTAATATGGTTTTGCCATATATTTATAATACATTTAGATTCTCATCACAGTCAGCATTCATTCCTGGGGTTCCCTCACTTCTTAAACATATATTTTTAAATTTTTTAACATTATGTTTCATTCATTCTTCTGTAAAGTTCAGTGGTTTTTGAAAAGTGAATATCATGCATGCATCATTTCAGTAATGTACAGAAAGTTTTACCACCCTAAAAATCCCCTGTGACTCAACTACTGTACAGTAGAGTAAGAATGAGTTTAGCTTCATAAGAAACTACCATACTAACTTCAAAAGGGGTTTCATCATCTGGCATTACCACCAGCAATGAACAAGAGTTCCTGCTGCTCCATATTTTCACCAGGTCTTAACATTATTAGAATTTTGGATCTTAGTCATTCTAATGCCTACCTGTATCTCATTGCTTCAATGTGTCTTTCCCTAATGGTACATGATTTTGAGCATATTCATATATTTGTCATCTGTATATCTTCTCTGGTGTGGTTTAAATCTTTCACTATTTTTAAATTTTTTTAATTCTTTTTTTTTTTTTTAATTCTTATTGTTGTGCTTTAAGAGTCTTTATACATTGGATACAAATCCTTTACTATATATGCATTTTGCAAATATTTTCTCCAAGTCTGTTGCTTGTATTTTTAATCCCTTAAAAGTGTCTTTCACAAAGAAGGTTTTAAATTTAATAAAGTTCCACATATAATTTTTTTCCTGAATATTGCTCTTTTTGTTGTATACAATGTCATTAATTAACCCAAGGTCACCTAGTTTTGTTATATGTTTTCTTCTAAAATTTTTATAGTTTTGTGTTTTAAATTTAGTTCTATAATCCATTTTGAGTTAATAAATGTAAAANTTTTTTTTTTTTTTTTGCACACGGACATTCAATTTTTCACCACCATTTGTTGAAAAGATTATCTTCTGTCTGTTAAATTTACTCTTTTGTCAAAGATCAGTTGACTATTTGTGTGGGTCTATTTCCTTGCTCCTTCTTCTGTTCCATTCATCTATGTGTTTAATCTTTCACCAATATTATACTTTCTTAATTAATGCAGGATTACAGTAAGTCTTGATGTAGGGTATTATAAGTTTTCTGACTTTATTCTTAATATCATTTTGGATATTCTGAGTCTTGCTATTCCATGTAAAAATAAGAATCAGTTTGCCAATAACTACCAAATAGCTTTCTGGGATTTTGATTGAGATTGTACTGCATTTATAAATCAAGTTGGTAATAACTGGCATGTTAACAGTATCGAGTCTTCTAATTCATAAACATGTAATATCCCATTTATTTTTATCTTATTTCTTTTTCATCAATTTTATTATTTTCTAATAGATCTTTGTTAGATTTATACCTAATGTTTTCATTTTTTGCTGTTGAAAATATTA
>NW_007734959.1:54343-57133 GCF_000696425.1 Galeopterus variegatus
TCTAATAGATCTTTGTTAGATTTATACCTAATGTTTTCATTTTTTGCTGTTGAAAATATTAGGTTGTTTTTAATTTCAAACCACAATTATTCATCGCTTGTGTACAGGAAAGCAACAGACTTTCGTACATTAACCGTGTATTCTGCAAACTTGCTGTAATTACTTAATTAGTTCCAGGAGTTTTTTGTTGTTTCACTGGGATTTTATACATTGACAGCCATGTCATCTGCAGACAATAACAGCATTATTTTTTTCTTCCCAATCTATATACATTTTTTCTTCTCTTCTTTTTCTGCACTAGCTAGGACTTCTGGTATGATGTTGAAAAGGAATGATAAAAGGTGATATCTTTTCCTTGTTCCTGACCTTATGGGGAAAGTAACTAATTTCTCACTATTGCATACGATATTAGCTGTGGGGTTTTGTAAGTGTTTATTATCAGGTTGAGGTTGTCCTCTACTCCTACTTGTCTTAGAGTTTTTGTCATGAATGGCGTTGAATTTTATCAATTTGGGGGCATCTATTGATATGATCACATAATGTTTCTTCTTTATGTTTGAAATAAGAATCTACCTGTTGATGTGGTGGATTACATTACTTGATTTTTAATATTAAACTAGCCTTGAATATTTGTGATTCATACCACTTGGTTGTACTGTGTAATTCTTTGTATACACTGATGAATTTGATTTGATAATATTTTGTTGAAGATTTTTGTATCTATATTCCTGAAATATAGTAGTCTGTAAGATTACTTTATTTTAATGTCTTTATCTTATATTGGTTTGACTTCATGGAATGAGTTAGAAAGTGTTTACTCTGCTTCTATTTTCTGGAAGAGAAAAAGAATTCATATTTCCCTACTAAATCATTTGGCAGAATTCACCAGTGAAAGTTTCTAGATCTGATTCTTTCTATTCTTGGAATGCTATTGATTGTTAATTCAATTTCATTAATAGATAGAAGTCTGGTCTTCTTACCTATTTCTCCTTTTGTGAGTTTTGTAGGTTGCATCTTTCAAGAAAATGTCAATTTCTTATAAGTTATCAATTTATGGGCAGTGAGTGGCTCATAGTGTTCTTTTATTATTATTTTAATGAACATGAAACTAATAATCATGACCACTCTTTCACTTATGACATTAGTAACTTGTGTTTTCTTTTATCCCTGGCTAGCTTGGCTAAAGTTTTATCGATCTTACTATTTTTATCCCAAAGAATCAGCTTTAGGCTTCATTGAATGTTTCTATTTTTCTGTTTTCAGTATCATTGATTTCTGCTCTTTTATTATTTACTTTTTTTTACATTTTTATGCTTAAATTTCTTCTTTTTCTAGTCTTTACGGTATAAGTTTAAATTACTCATTTTAGACATATCTTTTTTCTATTATATGTACTTGATTCTACAAATGTCTAAGCCCAACTTTCACTGCCTTCAAAATTTTATCGATAACTTACATTTTAATTTGATTTAGTTCAACACATTTTTAAATTTCTATTTAAACTTCTTTTTTAACCAAAATGTTATTCAGATGGGTATTGTTAAATCTCCAACTCTTTTGGATTTCCCATCTATCATTCTGTTATTAATTTTCAGTTTAGTTCCATTGTTGTTTGAGAACACATTTTGTATGATTTTTATTCTTTTACAATTGCCAAATATAAATGTGTTTTAGGGATCAAATGTAGTCTAGTCTATCTTTATGAATATTCTATGTGATCTTGAGAAGAATGTACATTGTGTTGTTGGTAGTGGAGTATTCAACAAATGCCCAATTAGGTCAATTTGATTGATGATGTTCTTCAGCAAAACTATATCCAAAGAGGTGTGTTGAATTATCTAGTGATGATAATAGATTTATTTATTTTTCTTGTAGTTCTATTCTTGTCTGCCTCATGTATTTTAATAGGCACCTCTTATTTGGTGCATATGTGACAAGGATTATTATGTCTTCCTAAAGAATTAACTTCTTCATTATTATATGTTGCCCTTCTTTATCCCTGATAATTTCTGTGGCTTAAAGTCTGCTTTGAAATTAATATAAGTACTTCAGCTTTCTTTTGGTTATAGTATATATTTCTTCTTCCTTTACTTTCAACCTATATGTGTCTTTGTATAAAGTGAGTTGTTTTTGTTTGCTTATTTTGGTAGACAGCATATAGTTGGTGTCTCGTTGTGTGTGTGTGTGTGTGTGTGTGTGGGCGCGCGCACGCGCGCGTGCGTGTGTGTGCTTAATCCACTCTGACAATTTTTGTCCATAATTAGTATATTTATACCATTTTCATTTAAAGTGATTATTAATACAGTTGGATTAAAATCTACTGTTTGTAATGGTTTCTATTCATTAACACACACTTCGGTTTGTTTGTTTTTTTCTTTCCTTTTTCTGGTTGTCTCATTTTAATTGAGCATTTTATATGATTTTCTCTTCTGCCTTAATATATCATTTGCAGTTATTTTTTTAAAAAAATTAGTAGTTGCCCTAGTATTAGCAATATGCATTTATAACTAATCTATGTCTACATTCAAGAAACATTATACCACTTCAAGGATAGTGCAGGAGCCTTATTAGTTTTCCTAATTTTTCCCTGATATCCTTTATAACATTTCTGTCATTCATTTTACTTATCCATATGCCATAATCATATAATGCATTGTTTTTTTTATTACTTTGAACAAAAGTACATTATGACTTCATTTATTGCTTTTTGGCACTTTGCTCCTTTTTTCCCTCCTCCTCCTCCTCCTTCTTTTTCTTGCTCCCCTCCCTTCCCCTCCTGCTCACCCTCTT
>NW_007734959.1:57782-58995 GCF_000696425.1 Galeopterus variegatus
CCTCCTCCTCCTCCTCCTTCTTTTTCTTGCTCCCCTCCCTTCCCCTCCTGCTCACCCTCTTGAGTTTCTGACCTTCATCATGAAGAACTTCTTTTCAAAATGTCTCGTAAGGCAGGAATGCTGTTGATGAATTCTCTCTGTTTTTGTTTTTTTGGGGAAAGTCTTCTTTTCTTTTTGACTTTTGAAGGATAATTTTACCATATATAGAATTCCATAAGGTTTCTTTTTTTTCTTTAAGCTCTCTAAATATTTAACTACACTATTCTTGTTCATATGGTTTCTGACAATAATTTGGTTCTAATTCTTACCCTTTTTCTTCTGTAGATAATGTGTATCCTGCCCCTATCCCCCACTTCTTAAAAAATTTTACTTTGTCTTTGCTTTTGATAAGTTTGAATATAATATGCCCAGGTGTATATTTCTTTTTACATTTGCCCTACTTGGTGTTCTCTGAGATTCATGGATCTGCGGCTTGGTTTCTTTCATTATTTTCTGAAAGTTCTTGGCTACTATTACTTCAAATATTTCTTCTGCTCTGTTCTTTTATTCTTCTCCCTCTGGTATTTCAATTACGTGTATGTTACATTTTTTGAAATTTTCCCACAATTCTTGAAAATTCTATTATGATTTTCTTTTCATTTTTCTCATTGCATTTTTATTGGAAAGTTTCTATTGGCAGATCTTAAAGCTCACTGATTCTTTTCTGGACCATGTCCAGTCTATTGATGTGCCCTTGAAGACATTCTGTATATCCATTACATTCTAATGTAATTTTTTTATTGTTTTTTTCTTTTATTATTTTTTTTCCTTAGGGTTTTCATCTCTACTCATTTTACCCATATCTTTTGATGTTTTCATCTTTTTTCTATTAAAGCCTTTAATATATTAATCATATATATTTAAATTATTTGCCTAATAACTCCAAAATCTATCTCATATCTGAGTCCTATTTTGGTGATTATTTTGTCTCTTCTCTTGTGTTTTTTCTTGCCTTTTCATGTGCTTGATAACTTTTGTCGAATTTCAATGTGATGTATAGGATCTGAGGTACATAGGCCTTTAGTGTGCAACTTTATGTTAATCTGTCTAGGAGTTTGCTAGATTTATTATTTACTGTAACTGAAGTTATAAGGAGCTTCAGTTTCCTCTAGATCCTTATTTTTGTCTACCCTGTTGTCTTTCAGTGTTCTTCTCAAAGAGTCTGAGCCTTGCA
>NW_007734959.1:60622-62117 GCF_000696425.1 Galeopterus variegatus
AGGGCTTGAATATAGGCAGTTATGATAAATTGGGGATCATAAACATAACAAACAACCAGAGTTTGCCTTCTTGTCCTGAATGATTTATATCCTACCCATATGCAAAATATGTTCATCTTCCAGGATGACCAAAAGTCTTATCCCATGATTTATGGCATCAAACTGGAAATTGAAATACAGGATATCATTATCTTTGTCAGTTCCAGAAGAGGATAAGGTTCCTTAGATACATCTGTTCTCACTCTGAAGAACTGTGAAAAAATAAATAAATAAAAAGATAATCTGTGTTCAAACATCCAACATACAAAGGTGAGAGAGGAATAGGTTCACATCAAAAGACACTGCAATCAGAAAAGTAAAGAAATGGGAGGCACGTAGTAGTCAAAGTCCATACACATTCTAAATCCAGCTGGTCACAGGTCCTTGAATAATACTTAGTTCTGTTCCTTGGGAGTAGTTCTCCACGTTGGCTCAATCTTCCAAGTCCTTAGTTCCTCCCTCAAAGTAATTCTTTATCTTCCATTAAAATTATTTTTTTTGCAACTGAGAAGGTTTCTATACTTCTATGTCCTGCCCATAGATGTTTTTAAGTTCAGTGGCTTCTTTTAATTTTAAAATGTATGTATTTTTTTTAATCCAAGTGGTACAATTACTTTTAAAACTTTGTGGGCTTCCTATTTGTTTGATGATACTTGGCTCCATTAGGGAAAAAGAAAACATGGTCACAGAATTCTATAGGACAGGCCCCTCCCTATTTCAGTCTCACAGTCAGGGTGCTAGGGGCCAACACTCCTAGAGTTCTCCAAAGCCCTATTGCAGTATTCCTGAGGTCTACAAGATATATTCTTAAGATAATATGAAGATTCTTTAAAGCCCTTTTGTCTCATGGAGAGGGTCTACAAGGCATCACTTTAAACTTTTTTGATATCTTAACAAAATCTTATATGACCTTAACAAGATCATATTTAACTGGCAATGCTTTGAGTTTGATTTTTGCCCTGAGGCTGTTTTCTATTTGAGAATCTTTTTCTGGGAGGCATTGTAGATGAAGAACAACTTTATTTTCCAGCAGAGCAAGTTTGGGTTACTTTATATTTCTTCTCTAGCTGTTTGAAAACTCCAATCACTTGTTTAGCTCATCTCTCTTCTCTCATATTTAATCAAAGGTAGCTAGAAGAAACTATTTGGCACTCTCACAATCTTCCTGGAAATCTGATAAGCCAGGTCCATAAGTTTATTAAATACCTTTTTGTTCATGTTACTGAACAGGATAATATCACTAATTTTACTGTCAGTACATAAACTGAGTACTCTCTTTTCCAGCTTCTCATAGCAAGTTTCTCACTGCCTTTTAAGCCTTCCCTAATAGTTTCCTCTTAAAACCTTTGCTAACTGCCTGATCCCAAAGTTAAAGCCACATGTTTGTTGCACCAGCATTCCACTTTTTGTAGCAATTTCTAATTTAGCTAATATTTTCTCTGTAGCAAACTACCCC
>NW_007734959.1:62915-64622 GCF_000696425.1 Galeopterus variegatus
CATTCCACTTTTTGTAGCAATTTCTAATTTAGCTAATATTTTCTCTGTAGCAAACTACCCCAAAACTTACTGGCTTAAGAAAATAATGATCTTAGTTCTCAGGGTCCTTTGATCTGTACTGTGTTCAGCTACTAGTTTTTTTGCTGGTGGAAATACAAGCAGCTGCATTTAGCTGGTAAGTTGTCTGCAATCTTGGTTCAGCTGGGATACTGAGACAGCTTGATCTTTTTCTCCCTGCAAGTAGTTTATAGGCATCTCTCTCTCAACATGGTTTCACCACCTGGTCTTTCCACTTGGAAGTTCCAGTAGAATGGGTAAACTTCATAAATGGAAGATCAAATAAGCTTCCTGGCCTTCTTAAGGTGTAGGCCCAGAGTTGGCACAGTGTAAAATCTGTTACATTCAGTTGGCTAAAACAAGTTGATGGCCTATTATAGATTTTAGGGGAAGGGACAACACAAGGGCATGCATAGTGGATATTTATCATTCATTGATGGTAACCAGTGTAATAGAGTAATACAATTGCTTAATCAGTATAACCAAGAGTATAAGTTCAGAAAAAAAGTTGCTACAGCATTCAAAAATAGTCAAATGTTTTTCTGTAGTTTGGTGGTTGTTGTTTTTTGTTTGTTTGTTTGTTTGTTTTTAATTATGATGGATTTGGAAAATGTCTGGCTGTGTCACAGACCCTTTAAACCCGTTCTGTGCAGACTTGGTCACAGACCCCTTATATGCAGACTGGGTCACAGACCCCTCATATGCAAGTTGTGAGATAGGTGCTTGGAAAAAGATTCTGGGAGACATTGGCAAGGTTGACAAGCTTTATTCAGATGTGAGTTCAGCCCCCAGCTGATCAGAGCCATTGTCTTTTATACTAGAGTCAGATAACCAAGGAACATGTGGGCACACATGTGCAATTAACATATTTACAACAGACGGGCTGAGCAATGCTCAGCTGGATATGAGGCGAGGGAGTCTGACCAGTCTGTCTCCATTTTCCTCACAGAAGACAAGTAGAGCAAGAATGGGATAAAAAATCATTTACCACAAATTATTTACCCATTGAAATGTTACTGCTTTAAAACACAAAAATCTTTGGTTACAGTACATTTTAAATAGTAGGCATTTCTAAGTTGAACTCTACAAATTAAATTTAGAGATGACAATTACTTCCACGACACAACTACTTTTATCTAATAATAATCTTTATCTAATAATGTTATTTTTGTTGTTATTTTACTGGTCTAATATGAAAAGTTGTTAACTAAAATAAAGAGAAAAATAAGTTAAATTATTATTTGGTAAGTAGAAATAGGTTATTAACTGTATAAGTCTATAATGAAATAATCAAGTCATGTGTTTGACCTGTAAAATGTCAATTAAAACAAATAAAATCAAAACAAATGGTGAATTCTATAAATAAGCATTAATTGCTTGCCTCAGATTCAAGAAGAGCATTAAAGATAAATGACAATACTTGATTACGCATTTCCAAAGTAGAAAGAGCTGTCTTGTGTCCTATTGTATACAACGGTGCATTAACCTAATTTTCACAAATATTTTCTTTAAATTAGTGTGTTTACAATGATTTCATAATTTTCCAGCTTGATTGTATGTTGTGACTTAAATATAGGTTGGGCTAATGAAAAAAAAATGGAGAGAAAAAAAATCCCACCACATTATAACTAAAACCCAGAAATACACATA
>NW_007734959.1:65210-66257 GCF_000696425.1 Galeopterus variegatus
AAAAAAAATGGAGAGAAAAAAAATCCCACCACATTATAACTAAAACCCAGAAATACACATACATAATATTCTACATTATATTTCCAGTTATTCATTTATCTATTATTTTAATGTAACAGAATGTTTATTCTGAGTCTAAATGGATTGTTAAAAGTACATATATCGAACTACATACCTTACTTAATCCTGTTTCGGACAGTGACAATTCCAGTGTTTAGATAAATTAACTGCAAAGAATATGGCAATATTTTAACAAAAAGGACCACAGCATCTACTAAAGAGAGAAAGGAAGACTTTACTTTTCAGAAAAGGAACAATCTGCAGATTGAGGAAAGTCAGCGTCTGGCAGGACCAAAAATATGCACTCCACAAAGGAAGGGAAGGAGGCTGATATTTATGCCTCCTGGGACCAGGTTTACAAGTATATTTATTAGCTTACAAGAATGCTATAAATATTTATGGGGAAGGCTATCCACATGCACAGTGAGTGAACATATACATGTAATAATAAGGCATCAAGATGTGTTACTGTGGAGACTCCACAAACTGGTCGTCGTTGGTTCTTATCAAGGGAAGAAGAAGAACGTACTCTATTTAGTTGGAGCCATAGTAAGCCTCTGAGAATGAAAAAGAAGAGGTCGATGACTGGCATCAGGCGGACTTGTTGAAGGTTGGTGAAAAAAATCCCGGCTATAGCTGACTTGGCTTTATCTTCTGAGCGTTGCCACTCAGTTCATGGAGATGAAAAACTGCATAACAGTGAGTAGCAGCACACATTTGCAAGCTGAGAGATGCGTGTCCACTCTGTCCACCCTGCTGCAGTCCTTTGGTTCTGTTTAACTTTTGGAATGTCTCATTTAGCCATAGAGAGTCCATTTTGTCTGTCTTTTGGGATATTTTTCAACAATTTTTAAAAAGCCATTTTACCTTGTATTTATGACATATGTCCTATAATATGTTTGATTAGAGTGAATATTATGCAAAGCAAGTAATATTAATTTCAATAAAATAGATGCTTTTATATGAAAACAAAACCACAACAATTAA
>NW_007734959.1:67221-70550 GCF_000696425.1 Galeopterus variegatus
CTGCTGCAGTCCTTTGGTTCTGTTTAACTTTTGGAATGTCTCATTTAGCCATAGAGAGTCCATTTTGTCTGTCTTTTGGGATATTTTTCAACAATTTTTAAAAAGCCATTTTACCTTGTATTTATGACATATGTCCTATAATATGTTTGATTAGAGTGAATATTATGCAAAGCAAGTAATATTAATTTCAATAAAATAGATGCTTTTATATGAAAACAAAACCACAACAATTAATACTAAATTCTAAATTTTTTTGTGAGGGGATATAAAGAAATTATATATATATTTATTGATTGATTGATTGATTTTCATAGTAAAAATAAGATTTTGCAACACACACCATTTTTGATAGATAATACTTCTAAGTAACGAAATATACATGTGTTTTTTAATGGGGAGACAGGAAGTTCCAATTGATCATTACATAAGGCTGTCTGAGAATCTCTGCATGAAATGATGAATTCTAAAAACATCTATACATAAAGAAGATTAAAGAAAAAGAGAAAACAAGGCAATTATTGTTTAGAGACTCATTATTGATGACTGTTTGCCTAGGTACTTTATGTATCCCATGAATAATGGTAAGTACACTTTACTCATAAAATGTATGAGCTCTCTCATAAAGTAAATAGCCTCTGACTTAATCATCTTTAATCTTTTCTTTATGACAGATACCATATTCCCAACATGCTTGCTATTGTTCTGACATCATTAGCTTATTTGATTATATCTACAAGACGACACCAACACCACAATGTTAATAATTGGAAGGACCTAGTATTTAAGATTCTTGGATAAAATATGTTGTATCATAGTTTAATCTTCAATTTTGCAATTACTTCTGAGAATGAATGGTTTTAGATCCTGTTAGTAGTAGATTCTTGTTGTGGAAAAACCACTTCTCTATGAGGTCTTTTTGGGAAATAAACATCCTGAATATAAAATGATATAAATTAATACAATTATGGAGTGAAGTTTGACTCCAAGCTTTTATATATTCACTTGATATAAACAAAGTTAATAATATTTTTCATGCCACATTCAGGATGACAAGCCAGAGGGAAAGTTTATATCTGTGATGTAAAGAAGTGTTGACCTGGGTTCTCACCCTGTCTTTCTAGAAATTATCTTGAATGGGAGGAAGAGATCTGAAGATTGAAGTAAAGACAAAAATAGAGAGAAAAACTGAGAGAAGTTGAGCAAGCCCTGTTTAGGAAGCAGTCATAGTTCCATCGCAATTAACTTCAATGGAAATGCTCTTGAATCATTTAACTCAGACAATGTTGTAAATTGTAAATCTTAAAATGAAGATGGAGATTATAGCCTTCAGTTTCTATAAATTAGGGACGAGGCTTCTAACATAAAAATATTAATTCTATTGGAATAGACTAATTCATGGACACCTGAATAATAAAAAGGCATAGCTAAAACTTCTTATTTTCCTACAGTATATTGTAAATGGAGTTTTATATTAATCTCCAAAAATAATATATATATATTATTTATATATATATTTTATACACACACACACACACATTATTCTCCAACAAAAACAAAATATAAGAATGGACTACCTGTCCTACCAAACTAGACTGCACTTAGTAAGATATTGATATTAGTATGAAATTGCTATGTAATTTTAAAACAATATTTAAGTCCAAATGTCATTTCTATCATATTTTACTTAAATATATAAAAGGCAATGCCCTTTAATTAGTTTGATATTTTTCTATTTTTTTATATTTTTTATCATGCATGGCACACAGTTAATTTATTTTTATTCATCTGTTATCGATAAAGTTTTGTTAGAATAAAGAAAGATTGCTATGGAATATGTGTGTAATCTCTCAAGTAATACCAAAAGAAATTGTCAATTGTATTCCTGTTCACTGTGAGACCACTATAGTGTCAAATATCAATAGGAAATATTTACTCATTGATATGGATTGACTGTTGCCCCCTCCAAAGCTCATGTAAAAGACTGGTTCCCAGTGTGGAAGTGTTGAAAGGTGGCGCCTTTAGGAGGTGATTGTATAATGAGGACCTTGCCCTCAAGAATGGATTGATTCATTAACAGGTTAATTCATTAGTGGATTATCATGAGTGTGGAGGGGTGACTTTATGAGGAGAGAACATAAAACACTCTGGTCATTTTCATCATGTGGACACCCTACATCATCGAGAAAATCTGTAGAAATTCCCTACCAAGATGAAGGCCCTTACCAGATGTCCCCCCTGGACCTTGAACTTCCCAGCCTCCAAACTGTAAGAAGTACATTTTATTTCTTTACAAATTACCCAGTTCAGTTTGTTAAGAGCAGCAGAAGGCTGACTAATATACTGATGAAAAAAAATGACACAGATCCACAGGTTTGCTTATATTAAAGATGCAGAAATTAATTCAGTGCAGTAGTACTATATTTCATGTATCAGCAATGTTTTTGTGACAAAGTGCAAACCTCTGTGTTTAGTATTTAGAGAATGGAAAGAGAGCTGAACAACCATCCTAAGGAACAGGCATATGGGACCTACTGAATTCAAACGGCAGTGCAAACAACTGAGAGAAATCCACAGGCACTCTGGGACATCCATTAAGAACTAGGCAACAAGTGTCTGCTATTGCGGAAGACACTGGAGAATTAAGAGAAAGCCCTTGTTGGACTCAAGTGCATCCACTGTCAGCAAAGATGATTACTGATGAAAACACTGTAGGCACTCATATCTTGCAAAAAAGAACCTGGCAGCAAACCCTTCTTCCACGGGAGAAGTAGAGGTGACATAGGAGAGACATTCCTATGGTCTATTTATGCCTGATGGATGGTAGAGATAAAGGAGTCAAACCTTCCAGCCACTCAGATCTCAATCATTGCTAAAGAAAAGGAATAAACTTTTAATTTGAGTCCTGTGGTGAACTGAATGTAAATAAAGCACATCAATACCAACAACCAGTCCACTACAGACTTGTTTTACTCAACTGCCCAAATTGAAGACTTAGCAGAGGAAAAAGCATATTCCTTTCCAGACTTAAACATCATTTATATAAGATTTTTGGACATCATGGTTAACATTCATCAAAAATTACCAGACATGTGAAAAAGGCAAGAAAATAAGATTTATTGTCAAGAAGGAAAATAGTCAATAGATTGTCCAGATGGTGTAATTATCAGAAAGGGACTTTAAATATAATAAATATGTTATCTAAATTATTTCTAGTGGCAATAAACATGTTAAAGGATCTACTAGAAGATGTCAACAACATATGTGAACAAGTGGGGAATTTTAGTAAATACATGGTACCAAAAATGAATTATAAAAGAAAAATTATGATA
>NW_007734959.1:71550-73801 GCF_000696425.1 Galeopterus variegatus
TGGTAGAGATAAAGGAGTCAAACCTTCCAGCCACTCAGATCTCAATCATTGCTAAAGAAAAGGAATAAACTTTTAATTTGAGTCCTGTGGTGAACTGAATGTAAATAAAGCACATCAATACCAACAACCAGTCCACTACAGACTTGTTTTACTCAACTGCCCAAATTGAAGACTTAGCAGAGGAAAAAGCATATTCCTTTCCAGACTTAAACATCATTTATAGAAGATTTTTGGACATCATGGTTAACATTCATCAAAAATTACCAGACATGTGAAAAAGGCAAGAAAGTAAGATTTATTGTCAAGAAGGAAAATAGTCAATAGATTGTCCAGATGGTGTAATTATCAGAAAGGGACTTTAAATATAATAAATATGTTATCTAAATTATTTCTAGTGGCAATAAACATGTTAAAGGATCTACTAGAAGATGTCAACAACATATGTGAACAAGTGGGGAATTTTAGTAAATACATGGTACCAAAAATGAATTATAAAAGAAAAATTATGATATCAGAGGCAAAGAATTCTTCTATGGGCTAAAAAACAGACTACAAACATCATGGGAAAACTCATTGACCTTAAAATCATGCCTGCATCCCCATGTTTATTGCAGCTCTGTTTACAATTGACAATAGATGGGACCAAACTAAATATCCCCTGACAGATGAGTGGATAAGGAAAACCTGTAATATATACACAATACAATACTACTCTGCCATTAAAAAGAATGAAATTCTGCCCATCATAGCAATATGGATGAGCTTAGAGAAAATGATGTTGAGTGAAATAAGCCAGGCATGGAAAGAGAAATACGATATGTCTTCACTCATAAGTTGGAGCTAAAAACAAAAAGAAAACAACAACAACAAAACAAATACATTTTAGAAAAAGGAAGATACAACCACCATAATAATTCATTGAAGTTTCAAAAGGAGAGAACAGAATAGGCCACTATATGTGAGAAAGGGAGAGGTTAAGTGGGGTTAGGGAGAAATTGATAAAGAGCCACAAGAAATGATTACATGATGTAATGTTGAATATAGTAATTATTCACATTTGAGCATAACATATTGCACACGGATATGGATATTCAACACTGTACCCCACAGATATGTACAATCAATATTAAATTTTAAAAAATACCAAAAGACATTTTAAAATCAGAAACCAAAAATATAACAGTCAAAAAGAAGATAGGAGAGAACATTCTTAGATCAGTGGAATAATATAAAATGGTCTGCAAAATGTAAAATAGGATTTTAAGAAGGAAAAGACAGATATAACAGTGCAAAAAACATTTGAAGAGATAATTACCAAGGTTTTCTAATATTGATTTTAAAATCAACCCACAAATCCAAGAAGCAGGCAAGTAATAATAATACAATAGATGGTTGCCTTATCATAAGAAACAATGGACAAACCAGTGACACCCACTATGAACGGGGAAGAACAGGCAGAGAAAAGCCCCTGTGTAGCCTGCCCACTGCCCCCACTGAAGGCAGGACCCAACACTGCCTGCTACGACTGGGAGGCCCAGCACCACCTCCACAGAGTTGGTTCACAATAGCCACCACCACAATTTCTACCACTGCAAGGATGACTAGTCAACACAGTAGCAGCCATGACCACTGTGCAGGTGGCCCACCACATATCTGACTGCATTGACACAAGGACAGTCACAGAGGATCCTGAAAATAAGAGGAGGAAATCTTTCTCTTCATAGTCCACACCAGAGTAAGAGAAGCAGTAACTGATTGATCAGATAACCAGATTGCTCAGACCAGAAATCAATGTAGGAATACTAGAATTATGAAAAGCAAAACAAAACAAAAACAAAATATGACACCACCAGAGGAATATAGTAATTCTCAAGTATCAGTCCCTACAGAACAAGAAATCCTTGAAATGACTGAGAAGGAATTTTGAGTGACAATCTTAAGGAAATTCAATGAGATAAGAGAAGACTCAGACAAAAAAATGAAATAAGAAAAAATATCCAAGATATGAAGGAGGAAATTTACAAAAAGATTAATACCTTAAAAAGTTTTTAGCAGAAGTCATGGAACTAAAAGATTCATTCAATGAAATAAAAAAGAAAATACACACACACACACACACACGTGCACACACACACAGTTAAGAGCTTAAGCAGCAGATCAGTGCAAGCAGAAAAAGAATCTCTGATCTTGAAGATGGTCTTTACAAAATAACCCAATTGGACATTAAAAAGGAAAACAGAATTTTAAAAAA
>NW_007734959.1:74408-77478 GCF_000696425.1 Galeopterus variegatus
AAAAAATGAAGAAAGTCTAAGAGAGCTAGCAGACAACCTTAGCCACACAAACATCTGAATCATGGGTGTTCCAGAAGGGGAGGAGAAAGGTAAAGGCATTGAAAATCTATTCAAGGAAATAATAGCAGAGAACTTCCCAGATATAGGCAGACACAGACATTCAGGGCCAGGAAGCTTAAAGGTCCCCAAACAGATTAAATCCAAAAAGATTGTCTCCAAGACACATTATAGTCAAACTGGCAAAGCTCAAAAACAAAGAGAGAATCCTAAAAACATCAGGTAAAAAGTGCCAAGTCAACTACAAGGGAGCCCCCATCAGACTAACAGTGACTCTCAACTGAAAATCTACAGGCAAGAAGAAAATGGGATGATGTATTCGAAGTACTGAAAGAAAAATACTGCCAACAAAGAATACTATATCTTGCCAGCAAGGCTATCCTTCAGAAATGAGGGAGAAATACTGTATTTTCCAGACAAACAAAAACTGCTGAGTTCATCACCACACAAAGAGCCCTGTGAAAAATTATTCATTTTTTTAATACAAAAAATATACTGTATTTGTGGGAATCATGTAATTCAAAGCCTGCATTGTTTTCTAATAGTTCCATATTCATGGGATTATTTATGTACAGAAACACCCAAGGAACAGACTTTAGCAGATTTTTAAAATGGCAGATAGATATTCCTGGTCAGTCAAATAAGTATGGGACTATGGAGAAAGTTCCTAAGATCTTGAGTTCAGTTCTTTTGATGGACTCTTGAACAAATTTTTACTATTTATAGAGTAACATTAGCTTGAACTAATTTTTATATAGTTGCAGGGGTGGCGGGGGGGAAGAGAAGAGACTTGGAACTAGTATGATATGGTGGAATAGATCTGTACTAAAAGTTTATGGTGCCCAAGATAGGTTAAAACATTCCTCCAACCAATGGCTTCCATGTAAAGCTTTTTCTTTTTTTTTTAATTATTATTTTTATTCTTGGACACAAAACAAGTATTAATAGCTTTAAAAAGACTAAGATAATAGAAAATATGTTCTCTGACCACAATAACAGAGGGAAATTTAGATAATTTACAAATGTATGGAAATTAAACAACACTCTCCTAAATAAACAATGAGTAAAAATAAATATCATGGGAAAATTAGAGAGTACTTTGAGATAAAAATCAAAGTGCAATATATTAAAATTAAAGGATGTAGGGCTCACATAGTGCTTACAAGAAAATTATTGTAAACACCATTCTGAAGTTCTACATACTTTTTTAAGGTATTAATCCCTTCATAAGTTTCCTCATTCATATCCGGATTTTTTTTTCTTGTTTCATTGTGTTGTCCACCTGAGTCTTTGTCCAACTCAGTGAGTTTTCTTAAGATTGTTTCTGGAATTCCTTTTCAGTCATTTCAAGTGCTTCCTGCTCTATGGGGTCTGGAATTTAAGATTTATTGTATTCTTTTTGTGGTGTCATATTTTCTTGGGTTTTCATATTTGCAGTGTCTCTAAGTTGATGTCTGAACATCTCGTAAAGCTGTTGCTTCTTCTATTACTCTTGAGTGGACTTGGAGGAGAGAGACGTCCTATTCTATTTCTGTTCTCTGCTGGTATTCTCCTTGTGTCAATGTAGTTGAGTGTCTGGTGGGAAGCTTACATGATAGCTGTGGCTACTTCTTGGTGTTAGACATTTTTGTGGCAGCTGTGGCTGTGGTGCTGGCTGTGTTGGGCCACCCACATGGAAGTAGTGTTTTTAGTGTGCTTCTGAGGATGCTTCCCTCAATCCTGCCTAATGACTCCAGGAGTGCTGTTTCTTGTCTGCTTCTGGGCAGAGGGTGCTGGCCCTCATTGCCTGCATAAGAATGCTAGGTGTGCTCTGTTTTTTGCCTTGTTCTGGGAAGAGGGGATGGATACTCAGCTCCTGCCTTAGGACCCTGAGTGTGCTCTCCAGCCCTGTAAGAAATTCTCATGGGAGTCCTACATTTGGAATCTGATAAACAATCACTACCACAAACACACAAGAAACACCACAGGTAAAACACAAATGCAAAGGAGAAAGAAAACAAAATTAAAACTTACCACCTCAAAAAACAAGCAAACAATGAAGATGAATAAAAGGGGAAGAAAGGAGTAGAAAATATTTAAAACATCTAAACAAAAAGCAGTAAAATGGCAAGAGTAAGAAAATACCTCTCAGTAAGAGCCTTAACATAAATGGATTAAACTCCCCATTCAAAAAGCACGGACTGATCGATTAGATTAAACTTGACCCAACTATGTGCTGTCTTCAAGAGACCCACTTTACCTTTAAAGATGCACAAGGACTAATAGTAAAGGGACAGAAAATAATATACCTCACAAATGGAAACCAAAAATGAGCAGGAGTAGCCATTCTTACATCAGATAAAATGGATTATAAACAAAAAACAATAAAAAGAGACGAAAACGGCCACTATGTAATGACAAAGAGATCTATCCAGTGATAAGACATGATAGTCATAAATAATATGCACCCAACACTGGAGTACCCAGATATATAAAGCAAACACTATTAGACCTAAAGAAAGAGATGAACCCCAATATGATAATAGTGGGGGACCTGAACAACCCCCTCTGGGCACTAGGCAGAACATCCAGGCAGCAAATTAACAGAGAAACAGAGGATTTAAACTATACCTTGACTAATTGCACTTGGCAGGTATCTACAGAACATTCATCCAACAACTAAAGAATATACATTCACATCAACACATGGAAAATTCTCCAGGAAGACCACAAGTTAGGTCACAAATCTAGTCTCAACAAATTCAAAAAATTGAAATCATCTCAAACATCTTTTCAGATGAAATGGATTAAAACTAAAACCAATAACAATCAAAACTCAGGCACTATACAAATACATGGAAATTAAACAACAGGATTCTGAATGACCTATGGATCTAAGAAGATATTAAACAGGAAATCAAAAATTTCAAGAAACCCGTGAAAGTAAAGACACATCATATTACAACCTGTGGGATACTGCAAAAGCAGAACTAATAGGGAAGTTTATTGCAATTAACACTTATATTAAAAAAAA
>NW_007734959.1:78411-79583 GCF_000696425.1 Galeopterus variegatus
TAAGGCCAGCACCACCTTGATATCAAAACCCACAAAGAGACAACAAAAAGATAACTTCTTGCCAATATCTCTGATGAACATAGATACAAAAATCCTCAAAAAAAATTTTTTTAAAAAAAATATATATATACATACACTAGTAATTAGAATACAGTAACATCTCAAAAAAATTGTATGCCATGATCAAGTGGGGTCCATCCCAGGGCAAGAAGGATGGTTCAACATATGCAAGTCAATAAATGTGATACATCACATCAACAAAATCAAGAACAAAAATTATGCCATTATTTCAATAGATACAAAGAAAGCATTAGACAAAATTCAACATCTCTTCATGATAAAACCTCCCAGTAATTTAGGTATAGAAGGAAAGCATGTCAACATAATAAAAGCCATATATGACAAACCCACCATCAATATCATGCTGAATGGGGAAAAGCTTTCAGCCTTTCCCTTAAGTACAGGAAGAAGACAAGGATGCCCACTATCACCACTCCTACCTACCATAATGTTAGAAATGCTCTCAAGAGCAATCAGATAAGAAAAAATAATAAAAGGCATGCAGCTTAGAAATTATGAAATCAAACTGTCCCTGTTTGTAGATGGCATGATCCTATATATAGAAAAATCTAAACTCTCCACCAAAAAACACTTATTGCTGGTAAACAATTTCAGTAATGTTGCAGGGTACAAAATCAACACCCAAAAATCAGTAGCATTTTTATTCTCCATTAACAAACTAGCAGAAAAAATAAATCAAGAAAGTAAGCCCATTTACAATAGTCACCAAAAAATTTAAAAAAAAAAACATATATCTAAGAATCAATTTAACCAAGGAGGTGAAAGATCTCTACAAATCGAACTACATATCACCAGTGAAAGAAATTAAAGATGACACAAAAAGATGGAAAGACATTCCATGCTCTTGTATTGGAAGAATCAACATTGTGAAAATGTCCACACTATCCCAAGAGATCTAAAGATTCAATGCAATCCCCATCAAAATACCAATAACATTCTTCACAGAAATAGAAAAAAACAGCCCTAACATTGATATGGAAAAGCAAAAGACTCTGAATTGCCAAAACAATCCTGAGCAAAAAATAATAATAATAATAATAATAATAATAAATAAATAAAGCCAGAGGCATAACACTGCCTGACTTCAAATT
>NW_007734959.1:81245-82330 GCF_000696425.1 Galeopterus variegatus
TGTCCATCCACAGACTGCATATGGAAAAAGTGGTATATATACACAATCAAATAATACTTAGCCATAAAAAAGAATGAAATTCTGACATTTGCAGCAACATGGATGAGCTTAGGGAAAATTATGTTGAGTGAAATACACCTGGCACAGAGGGAAAAATACCACATGTCCTCACTTGTAAGTGGGAACTAAAAGAGAAGAAGGAAGGAAAGAAAGACCACAGTGGTGTGTTGGACTTGCAGAGAGGGAGAACAGACGTTGAGGGTGGGCTGTAGAAGGGGACTGGGGAGAAGTTGGATGGGGCACATGTGGAATAATTGCAATTTGAGGTAGTGGGCATGCTGATAGTATTGATCTGCTCATCATATCTTGGGCACAGGTGCTGACAGTCACCTCTCTGCCCCATGAATATGTATAATCAATAAAAAAAGAAAAGGAAAAGCTTGTTGCTATCTACTACCGATAAAATTAAAACATGTACCAGATTTGCAAAAAAATAAAAATTAAAATATTTAAAAAATTAACAATGAAGACAAGAAGACAATAAAATGTCACCTTTAATGTACTGAAAGAAAATAATGTCCATCTAGAATTTTATATTTATTTATATTTAGTAAAAAGATTACCTTCAAATATGAAAGTGCAGTAAACTATCTTAGATAGACCAATCATGTAAGCATTGATTTCTAGGCATCATGTACTATCAAAAATGTTTCTGAGGTTGCAATGAAATTAATGCCAGAGAGAAGACTGGTTCTGCAGAAATGATTGGAAAACTTTAAAAAGAGTGGTCTCTAAATATAAAGCCCTTTTTACAGTATTTGTAATTAAAACCATTTAGAGACCTTTAAATATTTAAGAAAATAAAATAAAAAATGAGTTTATATTATAAACAGAAGTAAAATATATGATAAGGATGGGAGTATTGAAATTCTAATTAGAAATGCACCCATTATAAGGTTCATACTGTTGTAACAATTGCATTGTGCATGAAGCTCTGCACACACACGTACATGCACACACACATACACACAACACTTTGTTAAGTTTATGAGGCTTACAGCAGAGTCTAAGAAAGGCCAAAAGGA
>NW_007734959.1:83558-84817 GCF_000696425.1 Galeopterus variegatus
AAAGTGCTTGGCACTTGCAGACAGTAAAAACCTCTTAATTCCTGTAGCATTGGGTGGAGTTTTCAAGTGAGTATTGCTTCAGTAGTGGGAGATAATTAACCTTAGACTAACAATGGTTCTGGCCTCACTTAACAACTTTAAAAGTAAGACTCAAAAGGACTAAATCCTCTGCAAGTAATTTAACATCATTCCAGCATTGGGGAGGAAAAACTCATAAATATTTATAGGAATATAAAAATATAGATCATTCAAAAGAATGAAGTTTATAATGTATGGCTTCCAATAGAAAGAAGAATTAAAATATAATCAATAATGAAGAGAAAAACTACTCACACTGACACAGAACTGAAACAGATATTAGAATAATGAATAGAGTCACTAAAATAATTATTAAATTGGATTCCAGACTTTAAAAAGTCAATTAGTCATAAAGAGTATTAAAAATATTTGAATTAAGCAAGAGATGAAAACAAAAATGTATGAGATAAAAAAAAAGTGGATGAGACTGACGGATCAGACATTATAACAGAAAATGTGAGTGAATTTGAAGACATAGGGACAGAAGATATTCAAAATAAAATGCACAAAAAAATGTGATTTTAAAAAATGAGACAACTTCAAGTATGATTGAAGTCTTCAAAGGAAGGCAAGAAAACGATGTCAGAAATAAATGCCAAATCTGATAAATACTACAAATCTATAGATCCAATGAACTAAAAAACAAAATTAAACTAAAAAAACAAACACCAAAGCACAGAAACATGGAGAGCTAGCTATACCAAAAGCTATACTACACTCAAATTGCTCAAAATGTAATAAGGAAATATCTTAAAAGACACAGAGTAAAAAGACACAGTATGTACAAAGGAACGAAAATAAGAACNATGAGCAATAACACAAACAAGAACACAGGCAGAAATATGGAACAATAAATTTCAAGATGCTAAATACCAGTCAACCAATGACAATATTCTCTGAAATAGAGAAAACAAATGAGGTGAGTCCTACAATTGTCTGTGGCTACTGCTTTGAAATAGTTTTCAGGCACATGGAAAAGAGGCCCAGGGGAATCTAGCATGCTCTCTGAGTTGGTGAGACAGAGATTCAGGCCCAGGAAGAGCAAGTCAGCTACAGTTTGTAGGCCAGAGTAGCAGCAAAGAGACAGCTGCACAATAAAAGAAATTTGGAGATCTACAAAGGATCCTCATCAACTGTTTATCAGGGTAGTAATTGCTGTGTGAATGAAAGGAAACTGCCAA
>NW_007734960.1:0-23586 GCF_000696425.1 Galeopterus variegatus
AAAAAAAAAAAAAAAAAAAGCTAAAGGGGAAATATAATCACAGTGGGATTCATGGCAAAAACTTTAAACAGACGAGGATGTTATTTGGATTATGATTATGAAGAGGATTTATTTGAATGTGGATATGGTGCACAATAAAATATCCCTGTTATGAGCTGTGTGCACTGAGTAACTTTGCATTAAAATATGCAACACAAAGGAGAAATGAAGAGAAAGATGACAGATGAGAAATAGGGCCTCTGTGTCAAGCTTCCTTTTGAGCAGACTAGAGCCTTGATACACCTAAGAGTGACTTTCAGAGGGATTAGGGATTTTTCCATGTTTTTCTATTTTTTTAAAAAAACTGTTTCTATTTCTGTTGTTGGTATTTGAAGGTGGACTGTTTTTCCCCATTCACTAACTACTATTTCTAAATCCTCACTATGTGCCAGGTGTGTGCTGTGTGGCTGCTGTGGAAATAAGCACATAAATTAGAGCCTATCATATCTTCAAGGAACTTCAAGTCCAGGCTGTTTGAGAAATTACATGAAAATTGAGAGAAAATAAGTGACCACCATAGAACTGGAGTAAGCATTTTAACTGGGTCTCCACAGATTTAGGATTGGACAGATGGAGAAATGGGGGCAGAAAGAAGGGCATTCCAGATATTCCAGAAGGAAAGGCAAAATGCTAGGGCACTGAAAATGGGACCAGAAATTAGTACAAGGACCTTCCATGAAGAATAGCATATCTGTAAGACAGCAGTGAGAAATATGTAACATGGGAAGGCTTCCCACCTCCTCTTGTCCTGGCAGAAGATAAAGGATTTTTACATTTTCAGACCAATGAATGTAAGTCACATGTGGTGCCCCAGAGCACAGTACTAGCCCTTAAAAGGTGTTGCTTCCACTTCTGTGTGAGATTCTAGGATACTTCCTTTCTTGGAGTATACCAGCATCAATTTCTGCTCAATCTTTGCTGTAAGGAGTGTTGTTTACTTTTTCATTTAACTAATTTTCTATGAGAGATTTCTTAAAATTCACAATACCTGGCAGCAGGCATAAAATTTCAGGAAAATAATAGAGCATGCTAGCTTAAAATTATTTTGTGCTCTTTTAGTTGAAAGGTGCTGAGTACAGGCCACACATTCGTGCATATCATTTATGTTTGATAATCTCTATGAGAACATTGGACCTGATATTGAAGTCTTAATAACTCCTTTGCAAGCATTGAAAAGTCTCTCAATTGTGTACAATAAACAGATACATGAGAAATAGTGTTCAATAGCAGCCAAGTGGAACTAGGGAAAAGTAGATGTTGAGAGAAAGCTCCTAAATTATAATCCGTTTACCCTACTGCCTCTGTTCTCCACTGACAACACCTGGGTCATCTTCAGGATGGCAGAACTTCAAAATGCAGATGTGTGCTATGCATATGCAAAGAGAGTACAGAATATGGTATTTTCCAAACATATATTTTACCCCTCCCCAAATCCATGGAACCTATTTCTGGAATTAATTTAAGAAGTTCTTCCTTTTTAGGTCTTGACCTCTGCCTCAGTATTTCATCCCTCATTGTGCACTTGGGACTCCAAGAGGATTTAAACTCTCTTCCAGATGAGATCTCTTTAGCAATGTGAAGACAATGGTCATGTTCTCCTGTCTCTGCCATCTCCTACAAATATTCCTTCTCTGGTAGGGTCACTATTTCCTTACTATGATTGTGTTATAGTTTTACTTATTTCACTTAAACTTCTGTACCCAGAATCAACCTGATTCTCTTGAGGTGGCCAAATGAGCAAAGACTAGAAAGGAACTATTTGCCTCTGTCGTAGTGGGCATTGCTTTGCATTTTTGTTCTCTAGTAGAAAAGCAGCAGTTAAATTCTGGACACCAAAGACTAACAATCCCATTGGACAAGCAACTGAGTTCTGGGTGCTGCATTTTAATATGGAAACATACTATGGCCCAAAGGAGAGTATCTATTTGAAACATTAAATAAAGGGTTTCAGAGAGCATTTGAGAGAAAATACGTTTGTATTTTCTTATTTACAAGCTATGCAGCCCCTAAAACAACTATCCAGTTAAATGACTGACAACTTCATTGGTGAGAAAACATTGCTCTGTCTTTTTAGTTATGTCTCTATGTATGTGTGTGCATATGTATACATTTTTTCCATTCAGATTTTGGTGAATAGCTTATGGCCTTTTTTGAGAGATGGGACAAGGTCAGAATAGGTCAGGGAACAATTAAACTAATGGTCAAACAAGAGCACAGCATAAAGGTCCTGAATTCTGCGTAATGCAATATCTCCTTATGTTATACTATTCATTATGATAGTAAGGCAGTGATATAGGTACAACAATGCCAAGGTCCATCTGCATTTTAAATTTGCTCCTAGTGCAGGGTGTTTTTATACTAAATCTTGCAGCATTACTACAGAGGTAGTAGATACTGCTGGTGCCTTGTCCAGATCTTACTTGCCATGCTGCTGCTGTGAGTGTTGGCTGCTAATGACTCACAGATGCTCTTTTTTCCAGAGAATTGTCCTTGGTTAAACGGGGTACTCCTTGCTTGGGATGCTATACCCCCACTACTTCCTGGGGGCAGCCATGGCCAATGACTGAGAGACAAGAACGTACACAGGCTAGTCACTTGTCTCAATTTGGGCCTACTCACTGAGATCAGTCTGAGGCAGACTCCAGGAGACACCACGTCCTTGCTTTGCTCTTTCCTCTGCCTCTTCTGCTTCTGTGACTCTCATTTTTCCTGAGGCACTCCTCACAATAAAGCACCTGCACTGGAATCCCTGTCTCAAGCCCTGCTTCTAGGGATTCTTACCTAAGACAGCATCATGACCATTTTCCCCAGCTGTTACCACTTAGACAGTTATGAAAGAGAATGCTACTTTGTGCAGTGACTGTATAAGGAAACTTGACATTTTAGGCAATGAAATCCAGCCATTTTGCTAAATATCTGTTTAGAAAATATGAGCCCATTTAATATGCTGTGTCTTCTAAGTGGATACTAACAAAAAACATTTAGTTGACTTAAGAATAGTTTTGGAAACAAAGTATGTGGCAATAAACAAAAGAGCAGAGTCCCTTTGAAAAATCTTCTTAATCGATGGAGTAGACCCATACATTGAGTTAGTTATATTGATAGTATGTGTTGCCTTGTTGAAGTCTTTGAAATTTCAGTGGAATGCAGATTACCATACAGATTCAATGCTGTCCTGAAATGAGTTACTCTGGACGGTGAATTCAATGTCATGATAGAATGCCATAGATGGAATACATTCAGGTGATGAACAGTGCACATGAGTCCCCCTACCTAACTCCCATTGTCAAGGCTTAAGGGTGGCAAGAGTGGATCTTCTCGGTGGAAGAAATGTGTTCATCTAAACAAGTACAAGAGACAGTTTATAATTCTCCTAGTATAAGGCTCAGTCTTGAGTCCTATTGACCTGAAGGCAGAGGTGTTCAGCCTTGGAGCTGACAAGCACACCTGACTGCCCATTTCACTTATGTCTCCATGAAAGTTTGGGCTGATCATCTCTGGCTTGCATAGGTGACCAAATTTTCTGGGAAGAGATAGCCTAGAGAGGTGATCATAAAGGGTAGTGAGGTCCTGGAAGCAAGATTTGATTAGTTGGAGGGCATGGCACAGTGCCTGCTTAACCCAAGGGGTCTGGGACCCAGATAAGTAGAGGAGGAACAGTTTCAGGTCTCAAGTCCAAGGGCAAGGGCAAAGCTGGCAATAGAGAGCTAAGAAAATCAGAAACAAATGGGCAGTGAAGGAGTCTGGAGTCCTGGTCTATTGTTAGTGGGCAGTTGTCATGCTTCAAATGTGTGGCTTTTCCAGCTTTAAGACATAGGGGTCATTAAGACACAAATGTGAGGCTTTGTAAAACCAACTGTGAGTGTCATTCCTACTTAGAACTCCTAGACAGGGAGGATGTCAGATTCATTTTATTTTTAAAGAAGTGTCCATCAGTTGGGAAGTGCACAAATGAAGCTGGATTTTTCTTGGTCATTATTAAATGATCTTTGGTTCTCAGTTGGAAGGAAGAAAAAAAAAAGACAGCTTTAATATCTTTTCTGAAATGTCATTCTAAAGGGATAGCAGCAGAAGGTTTTTCTCTAAAATCTAAGATATGAAGATGACCTGTGGCTTGAAGGAAACAGATATTTGGTAGTGTACGTGGAGACAGGAGGCTGGGTTTGAAGGGTAAAAAAAAAGAAAGAGGTCAGATCCACTGTGGTCCATTACCAGAGATTTAAAAAGCCCTATGCTTGTTTCAGGAAGAGAGAACATTCAATAGCCCCCATGTCATCTCCACTTCTCTCCCTCGCCTCACCTCCTTCCTCCTGCCTTCTCTCTGCCCTGTGCTTCGTGCCTCATGCCACCTCTCCAGAACCCTTTCTTCTCTGCTAAAAGAAGCCTATTATGTGGTTTACTTTGCTTTCATCCTTAAAAAGAGCAGTGTAACTTGCTGACTACTTTTTTTTCTTTTTTAAGAGGAAAAGTCACATGTAATATAAATTAAAGTCTCATAAGAGAAAAGCACAGTGCAATTCTCTTTAGCACAGGGTATATGTATATATATATATTCAAAATAAAGTCTATCAAAATTGTTGCACTTGAGGTGTACCCAGAATCCTCCTCAGGGTAATGACTATGACGTTCCTCAGAGGTGAACTCATTTCCGTGACTCATTTTTAAAAACACATGTTCTGTTTGTCTTTTCACGCCCTCATCACAATGAGATTTAAAATAGAGACTCGTCATCACCTATTTAAGGGTTATGAATAGCACTGCCTTGAAAAGGCTTGGTGGAAATTTGTGCGGAAATCAAAAGTGACACATCCAATTCAGAAGCATCCAGTTCAGAAGCATCCAATTCAGAAACTAGGCAGACACAAAAACTGAGCTGGAGGTCGGATTGCCTAAATATTCTGAGCATGGAACATGATGATACCCCTTCCGCCTTCCCCCCTGCTGACAGTCAGATGCCAGGTGTCACTTCCAGATGGAGAAGTGAAGTGGAATGGTGGGAGCTCCGAGACTTAGCAGAATCTACCAAACACAGAAAGGATCCCTAAGTGGTAGATTGGATTACCAACCCCTTTCTTCACTAATCCCTGTGTCCATGCCCTTTGCTGGGTGGCTGGCAGTCCCTGCACTAGAGGTGGAGGAGACTTGTCCATGCCCTGACTGTGGGCTTGGCCACCTAACTTACATCAGCTAATGGAATGCTGGCAGAAGTCGCAGTGTGCCACCTCCAACCGAAGCCTTCAGGAGCTTTGTATGTGTGCACTTGCCCTCGCCATGAGAAGAACACCGTGTGGCTAGCCCACGGTGAGAGACAAGAGAGAGAAGATGCACTAACTGAGCTGAGTCTGGACTGGCAGAACCCCTGCTGATCCGAAGGTGCCTGAGTGGGAGTAAAACACGGCTATTTTAAACACTGGAGTTTAGAGTAGTTGTGAAGCAACGTTTCGGTGGAAATCCTTGACTGATATGAGCGTTGTTCCTAAATGTGGCCGTTTGAAGGAAAAATATACATAGCAGTGACTAGAAAATGAGAGTGTGAACAGATAACTGTTTTCTGAAAATGAGGACAGGCCTTGTGTGTATGGTCATAAGAGGGGCTGAGGTTGCTCTCCATTTTGAATATCCCACCCCTTAAGTTGGCCTAGGCAAAAGGTAAAGGGAATTGCAGAACATCCTGCCTTCCTGGACATGTTGGAAATCACTAGTATGTAAGTTCAGTGATGATAGACATTGGCCTCTTTGGAAGCAACAAACATCCCGAGTCTCACTTGGTGTCCATATGCAACGACAGGCTGGTGTACAAAGACCTTGACATCTCGCCTCCATGCAAGATAACTCTAAAGGGCTCTAGTGCTCCCTGGGGGAGCAGCTGAAGTCTTGCTTACAACTGTGTCACAACCCACCTTCTCCCTCTGCCCAGACCTGCTTCTCTTACCTTTTTACAAATCGTGCCCCATAGTACTCCTGAACAATCCTCCTCCATGTAAACCTCTGAAGCTCAGAGTCCATCCATGGGGACTTGGACCTGTGGTACACCACTCTCATTCAGCTTTCCAGAGGGTGCTAGGATCTGCAGGAAGGGGTGGGGGGAAGGCCTTACCCACTATCATGTGATTGCAGACATCGCAGAAAGTGGGCTTCTTGAAGATGTGTTCCTGGAAGGCATGGGCCTTGCCGCTGCCTGGGGGCAGGCCAGCCCTGGTGGGTGTGGATGTCAGGCTTCCGGGAGCAGGGAGTGGGCTGGAGCTGGGGCTGACCTCGGCCAGCATGTCTGCCTGCAGCTTCGCCTCGCTGTTGGTTCGCTGGAAGAAGTTGTCAGCACTTTTGCTCCGTAAACTCTTGGTCTTGAAAGAAAGTGATCGTTTTAGTTTCTGGAGCTGCAATGCAATGACAGAACAGTCTCTCTTACGATCGATCATGCAGATTCATGCTGTGGGGGTGAGGTCAGCTCCATGCACTGCACAGTTCTCACAGACACCCTCTGCCCCTGACGAGGCTCACATATGTCCCTGTGTGGGTGGAGTGATGTCAGCCTAGTGAAGAGGGACTTCAGCAACACACCGCCCCCCCAACTGCTGCCAAGCCAGACTAGCAGGAAGAGGTCCCATTGGATTTTGCTTCTGCCCTGTTCCTCCTCCCCTGCCTCCTTAAGGTCCCATACACACTCTGTCAAAATGTCCCACGACATTGGGTTGTTGACACCATTTCCTTTTTGAATTTGAATCACTGGAAATATTAAGTATACCGACTTGTAAATATTAAGTACACCAACTCACGGGCTCAAAGGCTGTGTGTGTAATGCTGGCCTTTCTCTCTTGTGATCACTTAGCGGCCACTTGTCTCTGCACACAGCAAAGCAGGAAAGGCCATTGTCTGACTTGAAATCAATCTGGCTAAACTATGCACAGAACACAAACCAGAAACTCTCAAGTTTGCTTGGGTCTGAAGCATGTGGATAATTCACCTCGTGTGTGTGTGTATGTGTGTGTGTCTGTGTGCATGTGTCAGCGGTGCGGGGAGAGACATAGTGTTGAATTATCTGTCCGAATTTCTCTGCTCTTCCTCTACCCTGCCTCTTGTTTTGGGCCACAGCAAAATACACCATTTCTCCTCTGCTCTTGGGACTTACGAAGAAGCACCCAAATGGGTTTGGAAAAGCTCTAGCTTCTGAAAGGTCTGGGTTTGAGTCTAGTCTGAACCTCTCATTCAGTCTTCTCATTGAAGCTAGAGGGATCTTTTAGAAACACAGATGCCAGCATGCAAGCTTCTTGTTTGGAACCCTTCAAGAATTTTCCCTTGTTCTTAGATTTAAGGAAAAGCTACTTGTCATGGGATCCAGACCTGGCAGATTCTGGACCCTGATGACAGCTTGTGCCACTTTCCACCTTGCTCTGTCCATTCCAGCCACAGTGGCCTTTTAAAAGTCTCATATTCACTATGCATTTTTACAACCAGCCCTTAATGCATACTCTTCCCTCTGCCTGGTTAAAAGAAAGGAACCATTCACTAGCTGCATGACCTGCAACAGGTCACTTTGCCTTTAAGGTGGTTTCCTTCTGTAATTGAATATCCATGGGAGTTCTTCCTGTTGGCTGAAATTAACATCTCTGGCCCAAAGCTGCAAACAAAAAGGTGCTCAGTACTCTGTTCTAATAAAAACCTCCATCAGGTGTGGTCAGACTTCCCTACACAATGTGTGAGACAAGCTGAAGTGGACTTGCCAAGCCCAGCCACCCCTGTCTCAAGGCCCCAACTTCTACCTCAAAAGACCAGGAAGATGGTCATGAGTGCTTGGAGTAGACTGAAAAAGGCCACAATTCTCTCCCTTCCCCTTCTGCATGCTGCTTTGCAATGTGACTTTGCAGCTCCTCCCATCAAAAGAGGAGCCTATTTTCCACTCCTTGAATCCTGAAGGTTTTGGAAATTTGACTAATAGAAGGTAGCAGAAACAATTTTAAGCCAGTTTCAATGTCAGACCTCAAGAATCCTTGCATGTGTCTGCCCTCCCTTTGGAACCCTGCCAGACTGCCATATGATAAACCCAAGGTAGCCTGAAAGATTATGAAAAACACACGGTCCAGTCAATCCCCCAACACTCCAGGGAGAGCCCAGAAGCAGAGCCACCCTGCTGTCCTTCCCTTTAAGGGAGTCTGGATGAATCCCGCTCAAATCATCAACCCACACACTCACCAACATTTTAAGCCATTAGTGTGTCCCTATCGTGTGTACACAGTGTCAAAGAAAAACTTTAGACAAATTAAATTTAACAGAGTTTAGAGAACATTTCAGGAATTGGGCAGCCCCTAGAGCAAAGAACAATTCAGGAATTGGTGAGCCCCCAGAACGAGAATAGGTTCAGAGAGACTCCCGGGCTGCCACATGATTGGATAGGATTTATGGACAGAGAAAGGAAAGTGATGTACAGAAAACTGAAGTGAGGTACAGAAGCAGCTGGATTGGTTATAGCCAGGCGATTGCCTTATTTGAACCTGGTTTGAATCGTTAGCTGCCTGTGGTTGACTAAGACTTAGCTACTTGTTACAAGAGTTGGTTCCAGTCTGTTTATACATCAAGTTAGGTTACAGTTCACTATGATCAGAGAAACGTTTAAGCTAAGCTTAATTTTACAACAGCAATAGAGAACCGATACAACGCTGCTCTCCCCACCCTCCTGGCAGGTGGTAGAACTGCACTTCTTTGCTCATCCAAAGTTGGACGTGGTCCTGTGAAGCCATCTCTCCAGTTCAGGGAGCTGTACAGCAGGGAGGTCCTGCAGGGCCCTCTCGAGCTGCCCCACTAGGGCTGGCAAAGGGGCATCATCAGCCAGAGAGGGCTGGCCAGAGAAACAGCAACAACCTGCATGGAAAGGTCACAAACAGTGGGCCAGCTAAGACTTGTCTCTTTCCCTTGGTCCTACAGCTCAAACCTACCACAGGAGCTACAGCTGCCAAAGGAAGAGAAGGAAGGAGGTGCCCTGAGGAATGTTGGAGTCGTGTGTTACTGTAGCACAATGGAGCATATCCTGACTGATACAGGGGCGTGGCCCATATGTCCTTGGGCACATGGCATTTATATTGAAGAGGACCCTCCACCTCTGAAACAGGTCAGTGAGAGGAACTATGAAACAACTCTTCATTGAGACTGAGCTCCACCCAGGGGAGGACCTAGAGACAGCAAAGGAGCAGAACAGACCCCTGACTTCCAGTGCTTCAGACTACAAACTGGACTAGTGCTGGAGGAAGGGAGACTGAAATAGCAGGTGAGACTGAGGTTTTATTTTACACAGCTTTTAATATGTTGAAGTAACCAGGTAGTTAAGGAATCTTAAATCTACGCATGATTCAAAATCTAAGCAAGATTTTGCTATGGGATGTGCAACCCATGGAGAATGTTTATCAAAGCCAATACCCTCACATAGACAAAATAAAATCATTTCCTCTTTCCTCCCCACTGAGTTCAGATGGTTCAATAAACTGGCTACTCATGTCTCAAAAATAGAATAATGACATCCACCCTGATTATATCAGGGCACCGTGTGAGGGTCACAGAGGATAATGTACGGGAGAGCTCTCTGATAACTCTACATGATGTAAATAGATGTAGGATGATGAGGGGCAAGATGGGGGGTGGGGGGTGGGGAGCTGGGAGGATGGAGCTGGGCTAGGTGCTTCACCAGGTGATCCCTCTTAAATCCTCCCAACCATTCAGAGAAGAAGTCATTTTACCTCTGGAGAAACAGAGCTTGAAAGAGGTTGAGTAACTTGCCTAAGGTCACACAGCTAATGTGAATCAAGACCGGGTTCCAAAATTAAATCTGCCTTCCTCCCAGCCCCGTGCTTTTTCCACTGCCAAGGTGGGGGGTGGGGAGGGCAGGGGACAGCAGAGGAGTCTTCAGGGGATGGATGGGGCATGGAGCAGAGTCACCCCTCATCCTCAGGGGAATGCAACTACTTCTGGCAGTGGGTGAGGGTGGGCAAAGGTGTGGAGTGGGAAAACAAATCTTTATGGGGAGCTATTTCTTTTATTTTTTTATATTTCAATTTAAAAAAATAATAAAGAAGTGTGCCCTATTTATCAAAGGGGAGCATCAGACATCACGGCATGGACTCTGGCTTCCAGGACAGGAAGGTGCTGGGGTGATGCCTACACATACCCAGTCTTGTCTCCCACAGGACTCATGTACTTTACTTCTCCTTTCAAACCCCTGTCATACATGGTGTTCTGTGTTCCCTGGAGGTTTACATATGATGTTTAGGTATGACGCCAGGAAACCTGCAGCATTTTCCTTGCCCTGTGGGATGTGGCGGGAAATTGTTTCAGGCTGGCAGAGCCTGCTTGCCTCTAGAGATGAATTTGACTTAAAAGCCAATTTTTCATTTCTTATTCAAGTGGATAGCTTAAGAGAAATACCTACAAGAAATACCTACAAATACAAAGTCCTAGATGTGAGCTTAAAGAAACATGCTTTCTCCAATTATCCCTAAGAGAGAAGAGGCCAGATGGGAACATATGAAGTGCAGAAATAGAAGCAAATCCTGATAATCACAGATGTCACAAAATGATTAGTTTCATGCACCACTGCCACAGCCCAGCTCCATGTTATTTATAATAATGATGATAAAAGGAACAATATTCTTGAATGCCTTACCACGTGCTAGAAACTACTCTATATACTTCACTTCATGGAACCATCCCAGCAACCTTATGAGTAGGGGATCATTCCTTCATTAAACAATTCATTCAATAAGTATTTATTGGGGTACTGCTATGGAAGCCAAGCATAATCCTTGGTTTCGGGGATATGGAGGTGAAAAAGGATAAAGTACTTCCCCTTAAGGTTTTAAGGTCTAGTGGGTGGAGACAGAAAATAAATAATTGAAGAGGTATATAATATACATTTGGGTAGGGATTGGGGCTGCAAAGGAAAATAAAAACAGACCAGGCCTTGGAAAGTGATAAGGAAGGTGTCTCTGACAGGTGACATGGAGCAGAAACAGGAAGGAAGTTGGGAGTGCGTGAGCTATGCTGGAAAAGAGCATGCAGGGGAGTGGGATGGAAAGGCCCTGCCAAGAGAGCATGGCCAGTGTATCTGAGAGCCACCAGGAGGTCCTGTGTCTGGATGAGAACAAAAGGGAGGGAAAGGGCAGAGATGCCACGAGCACCTCTAAGCTGGGCCCTGCAGGGCATGGCAAGGTCTTATCTTAAGGGTGATAGTTTTCAGCAGGAAAGTGACAGGGTCTGATTTTTATTCAGTGGCATGGAAAACAGATAAGGAGGGCAAGATGGAAGCAGGAGACCAGTTGGGAGATTCTTCAATAATCCCGATGAGTAGCAATTTTGGCTTGGCTTAGTATCATTATGGTAAGACGTGGCTGAATTTGAGGAACATGCTGAAGGTAGAACCGATTGGGTTTGTTAAGGGATGGGATGTGGAATATGAATGGTTTCAAGGTTTTTGGCTGGAGCAACTGAGTGAATGGAGGTGCCATCTACTGAGGGTGAGAGCACTGGAGAAGAACTAAGTGGCACAGGGCGTGGGGTAGTGTATCAGTCCACTTTCTAATGCTTGTAACAGAATACTGAAAACTGGGTAATTTATAGAGAAAATAGGTTTGTTTATTACAGTTTTGGTGTTGGGAAACTCAAGGTTGAGGGGATGCATCTGGTGAGGGCCTTCTTCTTGACAGAGGCTCTCCGCAGAGTCCTGTGGCAGCAGACATTACATGGCGAGGGGGTAAGAGCTTCTAAATGCAATCTCTTCTTCTCCTTATAAAGCCACCAGTCTGCTCTCCTGATAACCCACTAATCCATGAATTGATTAATCCAATTGACTCTTAAAGGCCCCACCTTTGCAAATACCATGGTTGGGTTTCTCATCCTCTTAATAGTGTTATAATAGGGACTAAATTTCAACATGAGCTTTGGAGGGATCATTCAAACTACAGCAGGTAGGAACCAAAAGTTGAGTTTTGGCTATGTTGTCTGACATGCTTATTTGGAATTCAAATTGAGCTACCAAGTAGGCAGTTGGATATATGATTCTGGGATTCAGAGGTGAGGTCCAGGCTGGAGTAATGATTTGGGAGTCATTAGCATGTAGACGGTATTTAAAGCCATGAGATTACATGAGATCACTATGGAGGGAATGAGTGCAGACCTTGAAGAGAAGTGATCTGAGGACAGAGACCTGGACTACTCCAATATTTACAGGACAAGAAGATCAGTAAGGACAAGCAAAGGAACTTGAGAAGGGGAGGCCTGTGGGGAAGGAGATCCAAACAGAGGGGTGACTTAGAAGCTAAGAGAAGAAAATGATTCAGAGAGAGAGAATAGCCAAAAGCATCAAATGAATCTTATATAGTAATGTCAAGTAATGGGAGGTTTAGGGATTGGCCACTGCATTTGGCAAAGGGATTATCTTTGGGGGACCTTAACGGTAGCAGTTTCAGTGAGGTGGTGAGTATGAAAACCTAACTGACGACATTGCAATAAAGGAAGGCTGGAGGGGAAGTGTGTGGAGGCAGTGAGCATGGACAGTTTGAGCAGTTTTGCTATAAAGGGGATTAGTGAAAAGAGGAAGTAGCTGGATGGGGGTGTAGCATCCAGGAGGTTTCTTGTTATGTTTTGTTTAAATATGGGAGACTATTTCAGCATGCTTTCAATCTGCTGATGCATAAGAGACAGTGGAGAATGTGGGGGGATGTCCGTGAGTAGATGAGAGTAGGTGGGATGATGTGCACAGAGGAAGTGCTGTCTTTAGATTGGAATGAGGTAGTTTATCCTTAAGGAGAGACATGCAGACTAGCTGGTAGATCTGGTGCTGGTTGGATGTGGATGTTTTCTTTTGATGGCTTCTATTTTCTCAGTGACACAGAAACAAGGCTATCTCCTGAGAAGAAATGGGAGATGGAGGGAGGAGATATGTTGGAAGCTGGAAGAGAAGAGAGAGAAGATGTGGAATAGCTGTTTCAGAGATAGGGAGAGTGAATGGATAGTGGCAGGATGGTAGGGCAGCACAGGTTTGATTCAGGTTATTACCTCATTTTTCAGATGGGGAAACAGAAACTTGGCAGTTTACCCAATGTGAAGTGGCTAGGAAGTTGCAGAATGAAGATCCACATATACAGTTCTGGCCCCAAAGCCCCTTAAGCCAAATGGACTTTCAAGAGAAGGTATCCCACCCCTGAACTCCTCTTAGTAAAATTCCTCTGCTTAGTGTGTTTTATCTTCCTCTTGCAGCTAGAATTTTTAGCGATAATCCATGTGGTTGCCACGCTGAGCAATACTTCTATGGCAATGAACTCGGGCATCATGAGAGCAATGGAACACAGAGAATTGCAGCCTGAAGGTGACTGTAATGGCAGGCATATTGATTTACCAGTCTGCTCTGCAGCGGCACATCAAGTTAATTAGCCAGTGTGCGTTCGATCATTTCAGCCAGGATCTGAAGTCTGCACTACTCAGGAAAGGGGTGGTTCTGGTGCCCAAACAGGCAGTAGATCAGGAAGCACAGTCACCACGTCAGCTCAATTTCCTGCTTGTTAACATTCAACCATAAAGTCAGTCATATCTGTGTAGACATCTCCTTGGCTATTTAAGACTGCACCGATAATGCACTGGCTTTTACTTCTGAATTGAAATGAGGCCATCAAAGAACCTTCCACAAGCAAGTGTCTCATCCTTGATGCTCACATGTGATCTACATCTTTGATTTGAAAGTGAACATTTTTTCTTTTTTACATTTTGACTTTTCTAATACAGAGATGTCTTCAATTGAAATGCTCATTATTTTCTTTCTTTTGCCTGAAAAGGTATTATTAAACAAATTGGTGACATCAAATAATCGAGAAAATAAGTTATTTGTCATGCAGTGGCATAACAGCCCTGGTGCACTGACTCCAAAACCCAGCTCCCTTCACATTCCATCAGCCATGCAGATTCTCTTCACCTGTTCCAGGCTTGGCTGATGCTGTGGTTTGTCAGAGTGCTTCCTACACTTAGCCCTAACATTTTTCCTGTGGCTCAGTGGGCAGAAAGAGCACTGGGGGTCTTGAGAAACATAGTGCCTATGGTGGGGACTAACTTGGTCACCAACATTTTCACCCACCTATAGCCTGATTTATTTTATGGCAAGCTCAATACATTCCAGGTCTGATTTGCCTTAGTTTGGATGATGACTTCAAAGTCAGAAATATTCTTCTTACATCTACCTGGCTCTGTCACAGCTGGCTGCAAAAGCTGGTTATTAATGAATACATAAGTAAGGCAGCAGTCACTGAATGTGATTGATTGCACGTTCTGCCACCAATGAGTTGCGTGGGCTTGGGCAAGTCCCTCAAGCGCCTTTGTTTGGGTTCCATTGGTTCCTGGAGAGGATGAGCTCAGTAGCTGCAAAGTCCCTTTCCAGCTCTGACAATTCGGACATAGTGAGGGAATTCAAAAGACTTGGAACAGTCTCTACTTTCAGGAAGTATAAGATCTAATTCTTGAAACAAGTAGCAATGATTAAAACTATCTGAGGGTGACACAAGACCCTATACTTATATTATCAAGATAAGTAGAGTGATTTGATTGCTGCCTACTCTAATATGTCAGAAAACGGAGCTATCAATGGGGACTGATATAGTCAGAGGCATTTTTTTCAAACCTCGAAGGATGCAAGAATCAACTCTAAAACATATAATTCAACTGTTGAAGTGCTGCTATGGTCGCCCTTGCTTCTAGGTTACATCCAGGCTCCTTACTGTGGGATACAAGACCCTTCCTGCAAGACAGGAGCCATCCACCTGTCCAGCATTCTTTCTAGTCACCTCTCTTCCACCCCAGGCACAGACACACTAAGAGCTGCCCCAGGTTTTCAGTGATGTGCAAACCTTCAGTGCCTTTGTTCTGCTTGGAAGGTCTGTGTCTCACTCAATGTATCTGGAACATGCCTGGTTCTCCATGACTGCTTAACTGTTCTCTGGAGTCTTGCCTGGGCCTTCCTACACATGGCTCTGGGCACTCTGTCCTGTGTGACCCCCAGTGTGCAGCATGGGGATGTCACTGTCTTTCTCACCTTCTGCTCTTGGGCTGTCCTCCAAACCATGGGGCTACTTCCAACATGTAGCACAGTGCCTGGCACATAGCACTGATATTAATTGTATTAGCAAATAATTATTGAACTCTTACTATACACAGACTCCATCCTGAGGGTTTTACATGGGTTATCTTTTGATCTTTATGCTAACCCTATGAGATAGGTACTATTACTATGTCTATTTTATGGATAAGGAGATGATGGCAGGAAGAAGTAATGTGCCCAAATATACCCAGCAACTGTGGTAAAGATGGGATTAGAACTTAGCAGCAGTTTGATTTCAGAGCCCAAGCTCTTAATCTCTAGAAACATTTATTAAATGACTGACTGACAGACTGATGGGCTACCTGAACAAATTGGAAGAGATACAGCCAGACCGGAGATTTAGATTTGGAGTCAGAAATGAATCTCCCAAGAGCCAGCGTTCTGGGGTCCCCAAAGGGCAGTGCTTACAGTAGGGCTGCAAACACAGTTGCCCAGTATACCTCTAATGAAAAGCCTGTTCTGTCTGGTACTGTGTGTGTTGATGAGAGTGGGAAATAGTAGCGATTAAGGGAGTGCATATGGGTGTAAGTGGGAGGGGGTATGCCAGGTAATAATGGCAGCCAGATAGAACGAATATAAACAGGGTGATAATCCACAGCGATCCACTGCAGATTCCCTAGAAGTTAGTGTGATAAAAGCGGTTCACAAAGAGGATCAAGCTGAGTTAGGGTACATTAGAGCAGAGAGTGACATTAGGGAGACACACTAGGAAGGAGGAACTGGCAAGCTGCTCCCTCTGTGCCCTGAGGCTGGCTGCCATATTTTCTCAAAGTTTCTGTGTAGCTCCCAAGTTCAAGTTCACAGTTGCTGGAACAGAAAGAACATAGTACCATGGAGGTCCTAGCAACCTCTTGCAGATTCCTCTTCACTAGAGAAATTCAAGAACGCTAATTTTCTCAGACACCATCATTTTCCTTTCCAAAGCCTAGATGTTGTGGGATTTTTTTGTCTTGTCATGAAAGCAGTCCTTAACTATATTATTTATGCCCTGAGGGGTGATATTGGTCAAATCCTGTTCAATAGCAAATGTCAAGATGATAAAATCTCACTTGTTGGCTGAAACAACACACACATACACACATTTTTCGATTTAATATACTGTTAAATTAAGTTTGGCCTAAAAGTTTCTCCGGGTGTAGTGAACTATAACCTAACTTAGTGTGCAAATGGACTGTAACCTACTCCTTAACAAGTAACCAAGTCTCAGTCAACCACAGGCAGCAAATGTTCAAACCAGGCTCAAGTAAGGCAAATACCCAGCTGTTACCAATCCAGCTGCTTCTGTTCCTCACTTCCATTTTCTGTACATCACTGCGTTTTTCTTTCCATAAATGTTATCTGACCATGTGGCAGCCCTGGAGTCTCTCTGAACCTATTCCGGTTCTGGGGGCTGCCTGATTCTCAAATCATTCTTTGCTCAATTAAACTGTTAAATTTAATTTACCTAAAGTTTTTTCTTTTAACAATACATTTTCATGAAACAGCCCTGTGAGCACAGCAGGGAAAACACCATCCCCATTTTACAGATAAGGAAAATGGGACAGAAAGACGTAAAGTGACATGCCCAAGGTCTGCAGAAGATGAGATGCTTGATGGGGGAAAAGTTTAAGGATTGTCTTCTGTGCAGGGACAAGGGAGCCCTTCATACTCGAGGATGAGGCACAGGATGAGACACAGTGGAAAGCTCAAGGCTTTGGGGTCAGACTGACTTCCCTGCCCTTTCCAGCTCTGCTGGTCTCCAGCACCATGAGCATGGCAGTTATTTAACTGCCCTGAGTCCCAACTTCCCCATCTATAAAATGGGGGTAATAACACTTTCCCAGCACGTTTGTTGTAAGAAGTAAATAAGATAAAGCATCTAACGTCCCTGGAAAAATGCCTGGCACTCAAGAGCCACTCCATATCTCTGACATGTGGGACCCCACCACCCCTCTGCCGCATCTGGTTGGGGGGTTGAGGAGCACTGCTTTCATCCTTTCTCCTGTATGTGGATACCACTGTCACCACACAGGGCAACTGTGTCACCTTCAGAGCTGGTTCAAAGAATCCCCTCGGGGAAGAACTTTGTGTGCTCAGAAGATATACTTTGAGAAGCCATGTGGCAAGGGAAGATGGTACCTCAAGGACCAATCAGAGTGCTTTGCTCTGCTGAATACTGAGGTGAGTGAGAAGGTTTAGGGAGCCACCGAGCTGTGGAAGAGGTGGGGGCCTGCCCTGAGGGAGGGGTGTGGGAAAGGTCAGAGGAACAAATTTAGGGGTAGTGTAGAGAAAGGGATTTTTGAGTAAGAACTACTGAATGGGGTGTGCACTGTAAGCCTCTCACCTTTTTTCTTTTCAAAATCTTCAGTGCAGGCTACACTGCTCACTAATGCTTTGGGTAAGAGGGCTCCTCTTCAGGCAGGACGGAGAGGAAGGCGAAGGGAGTTAGCACCTGGATTATAATGGGGTATAAGGCAAGCTTTAGGGCACACTCCTCAGCCCTGGAATCCTCTCAGAGAGAGGCCCTGCCTCCCAGGTGGCTTAGAGGCTGGAACTGAGAGTGCTGGTTCTGAATCGCCAGGCTGCCTGAAGCTGTGGCCACTAAACCCCAGAGGGTGCGGCAGTGGCCAGTCCCCTCTCTGCTTTGTGTGCTGCTGCTGCTGTTGCTGTGTGACAGTGGGGAGGAGGAATACAGTTCCAGGGACCACATTGTTTTTGCTTCCCAAGAGCAAGGACAGTGCTGGGCCCTAGGAACACCAATGAAAAACAAAGAAAAGGGAAAAAACGATGGCTGTCTAAAAGGTGGAAAACTATTTCAAGGGCAAATGAGAAGGTTAGAGTAGGAACCCTTCGACATTCTGATTCATACATCAAATGGTTCTACTGACGATGGTGGACAACAGAACAAAAGTATTTACACTTAAGCACTATGCTAGGCTTCATTTATTAGGTAATGCCTCCCATAGTGCCTTGCAAATAGTAGGTACTTGTTACAGGCTGAATTGTGTCCCCCCTGCCCCCCACCCCAATTCTTATGTAAAAGCCTTAACCTCCACTATCTCAGAATGTGACCGTATTTGGAGACAGGGCTTTTATAGAGGTAATTAAATTAAAATGAGGCCATTAGGATGTGTCTTAAACCAATATGACTGGTGTTCTTTAAGAAGAGGAAATTTGGACACAAAAGATACACAAAGGAAAGAGGACATGAAGACACAGCAAGAAGGTGGCCATCTGCAAGGCTAGGAGGGGGGCCTCAGAAGAAACTAACACCTTGATCTTGGACTTCCAGCTTCCTGAACTGTGAGAAAATAAATCTCTTTTGTTTAAGCCAGGCAGTCTGTGGTATTTTGTTATGGCAGTTCCAGCAAACTTGTTAGGGTGAAATACTGTGCCCCTAGAGCTATCAGTTCCTATCAGAAAGAGCCTCACTAAGACATTTCTGTAGTGTTTCTGATGTTGCATGTAGCAGATACGCCCCGTGTATGTTCCACTGGGTAATGAGGGTTGGAAGCCTGGGCTGATTGTGTGGTCCATGCTGCACTGCCCAGAGTGTCTTTCCTCATGTGTGTTCCTGGAGACCTGCTGCTCATCATCTAAGTCTCAGCTCCAGTCTCACTTCCCATGCCCTGCCCAGAGCTTTCCCTGACTTCTCACAGAGCTCAGTATTCTACACTTCCAGGTGCCTTATCATCAGCCTACCATAACATGCACTAGTGCATCACCACGGCAGGCTGCATCTTCTTGTTTTATGCACTGAAATCAAGGACTGTCCTTTCATCTTTGCATCTGTGACACGCTGGTAAGTGTAGGTTTTGGACATGTAGGCATTTTATGTTGAGTGACTGTGAATGAATGGATTGCTTGCCTTACATGTTTGAACTTCCCATATTGAGTGGGGAGAAAATGACCGAAAAATCATCCTTTCAGTATTTAGGCTTAGAACAATGTTCTGGCCTAGAAGACTCTTTGAGTCTTCCCTTCTCTCATCTTGAACCTCATTTCCTGCCAGTAACCAAGGCCGATCTTCTCACCCTTGACAATGTCTTGTGTATTCCTCTCTCATCTCCAAACCACTCTGACCCTTTTCACCAGCCTCCAGTCTCTCCCTGTCTAACATATTCTTGCAGGCTTATCTTCTAGGAACGGGCTGGGTTCACAGAACCAGTATGGGTATGTGAGAGCATCAGGCCAATCTGCAGTGTGAGGGGCTGGAGCACAGGTAGCAGGTGAGAGTGTTCCTGTGGACCTTGAGGCCTGAGACCACAGGAAGAACTCCAGGCTCATATCCTCAGGGGGAGGATGGGGTGACACACACTGAAGAGCTGCAGTGGTGGTCAGGCAAGACCGATGAGAGTGTTCAACCTGGCAAATGAGAGTATAGCCCTGAGATGGCCCAAGGACATGCAAGGGGAGGGCACATCTTCTAGCATATGTATGTTGGCCTTCATGGACAGAGAGAGCTGCAAAGGCTTTCAGCAGGTTCCAACATGTTTTCTGCCACTCCTAGGCCTCCTCCTGCTGGTGGATGAAGCCAGGATGTATGCATGGTGGGACTTGTCAGTCATAGGGAGCATCTGTCTCTGCTCTGGCCTCCCCTCATGTGTTTTCTGGGACTCCAGGTTTATAGTGGGATGCTGGCAGGTCAAATGGAACAGTTGGATTCTTATAGAGAAAGGCCTCTGAACTGCTGAGCCTTTTGCCCATGAGGGGTACCAGGAAGACTCCAAGTCAATAAATGGCATAACATGTTATCCCATGTATCAGGCTTCAAACCTTGGAATCATCCTTGATTCCAATTTCTCCCTTGCACTTCATATCCAGTCCATTGCCAATATATTATTAGTCAATAAGACTTTCAAAATAAATGCAGAATCCACCCACTTCACACCACCTCCACCACCATCATCCCAGTCCAATCTGACATTCTGTCTCACCTGGACAACTGCCTTCTTAAGGTCTCCCTGCCCAAATATATCAACCATATTCTATTTTATTGCTCCATTATACTCTACTTTCTGCAAAGTGGTCAAGAGAAATTATTTAAGAAAGAGGTCAGACTATGTTACTGCTCTCCTCAAAACCTTACCATAGTTTCTCATCACAATTACAATAAAATATAACATCCGTTCAATGGCCTACAAGGCCCTACATGATCTGGCCTCTGACCATTCTTCCCATTCTCCTGTGTCACTCACTCTGCTCCAGTCCCTCTGGTATCTTTGCTCTTCCACAAAGACACCAGGAAATTGCTATGTCATGGCCTTTGCTCCTATTGTTGTTTCCTGTAAAGCTCTTTCCTTCTCATGTTTTCCCACTTCTCACTTCCTCCAGGTCTCTACTCAAAGGTCATCTCACAAGAGACCCTCCCTAACCCCCTTCCTTTATCCCCCGTCCCTCTTCAGAGCACTTATTACTATTTTATTTTTTTAACTCTTTATTTTGAAGACTTCTTCTTTTTTTTTTTTTTTTTGTCTTTTGTCTTTTTTCCTTGTCCGGCAATGGATCGCAACCCTCAGTGTTGCCCCCGTACCGGACCGGGGACCGGCAACGGGATTGCAACCCTTGGTGTTGCTCCCGCGCCTCGCTCAGCCAGTGAGCGGGAACCGGTCTGTATGTGGGATCCGAACCCTCGGGCGGGAGCGCCACCGCGCTTCCCAAGCGGCGCACTATCCAGTGTGCCACCGGGCCGGCCCCTATTTTGAAGACTTCTAAGCCCACAGAAAATTGGTAAGAATAGTTCCACGAATGCTGATATATCCTTCACCCAGATTCACCAATTGTTAATGTTTTGCAATATTTGCTTTTTATTGTTCCCTCTGACATATAGTTATTCTTGTGATAGTTGTTGTCATCGCTATTATTGTTATCATTACTTAACTGTTAGGGAATAAATTGCAGACATCAGTACCCCTTTTGTCCCTCAATACTTTAGTGTGTATCTCTCAAGAACAAAGATTTTTTGTGTGTCAATATAATATGACAAATAAATATTAATGCAATGTTATGATCTAATATGCTGCTCATACTCAAATTTGGGGAATTGAACTAGTAATACTTTTCATACCATTAAAAATATGCTTCAGGATCTAAACTAGGATTATGCATTGCTTTCAGTTTTCATTCATTTTTTTTTTTTTGCTAGTCTTTTTCATCTTTGTTTCTTTTTTTTAATTTTTTTTATTATTTTTATTTTGTCAATATACAATGTAGTTATTTATTGTGTCCCATCACCGAAACCTCCCTCCCTCCTCCCTCTCCCCCTCCCACCCTTGTAAGTTTTCATTCATTTTTAGTCTCACTTAATTTAGAAAAGCATCTTAGCTTTTCTTTATCTTTTGAGACATTTTCATTTTTAAAGAATACAGAACAATAGTCTTGTAGACTGTCCCTCAAAGTGGGCTTGTCTGATGTTTCTCCACAGTTTGGTTTAGGTTCCACATCTTTTGGCAGAAATATCATAGAACTGATGCTGTATCCCTCTCAGTGCATCATAACCTGAAGCATATGATTTCTGATTTTACAATATATACTCATTTCTTTGTTGATTACCTGCTTCCCAAGCTAGAATGTAGTCACTACAAGAGCATTTTCACTCTTCTATTAACTTCTGTATCTCAGAATCTCCAACAGAGCTTGGCACATAGTAGGTGCTCAGTGATTACTGGTTGAAAGAATGAATCCAGGTGTGATTGACTCTAAAGCCCAGGTACGCTTAACTACCAGACAAACTGCTTACCACAGTGTCCCCCAGAGAATTCCAGAAAAATTTTCTCTATGCTACATATTCTTGAGCAGATACAGTATTGCCAGGCAGGCTGCAGACATCTTTGGCAGACAGAACAAGGCCTATAAATAGCTCAGGGCTCTCCAGCACATATAAGAGTACTTCAAAAAGTTTAAGAAAAGATTTGTATTATCTTTTATTCTATTTTTCCACACACTTTTTGGTGTACCCTCGTATTTCTGAAGCTGGCCCAGGGGGAATACTGCAGCAGGGACCTGGGTATTACTGGCTGGAGGAGGAACAGCAAAGGTTTTGCATGCAAGAAGTCATGCCAGGTGGTGCTTATTGGGATTTCAAAGAAGGCCAAGGTGTTTCACAGGCTCACAGTCTTCCCTGTACAGTCCCATTAGCCATACGACCATAAAGAAGGCTCTGCTCTGCTCATCACGTGTCCAGAGTGGGACATGAGTAAGGCCTCCAGGAGCTCTTGGTTGTAAAATCCCCTACGGATTTGGAAGTGGGAGAGTGAGTAAGAAAGGTGGAGTGGAAGATGAAGGTGGTAGCAGACTGAAAGACCAGGCCACAGCTCATTTTCCCAGTGCAGGTTCTTGACCTAAGGGTTAGGCCTTACTTGGGGTGTTTATGGATGAGGGTATAGAGGAGGTTGGTGGTGAGGATGAGGGGAAGAACAGTGATTTAGCTGTCAGTCTTACAGTTTGCTTTAGATGGATTGGACTTTTAATACCAGAAAATGAGACCCCTATGACCAACAATGAAAGCCATAAGATCTTCCCAAAATGCTGTCAAGAGGTAATGAACAGAATTCCAACCAACCATGTTAGAAGAGTGTGACAGGAGGAAAACAGAGCTGATAGCTGAGGGCACCCCACTGAGTTCAGCCCTCTTAATAAACCGGTGTCACCATCCCTATTTAAGAATTTATTTTGATATGCATTATATAATTTGATTAAAACAGTGGAGGGGTCAGAAGTTGAACCCAAGCTTCTGAGTCCACATTTGGAGGCCTTTCCCAAAGCCTGGTTCTGCTATTCTATAGTGTATTAACTCAGGAAAACTTAATTTATGTCTTGAAAAAGTGGCTAATAGATTAAGTCCATTTATATGGTGATTACTTTGTGTATCTCCAATAATGTGTACGATCCTTGACTTTTCATTTCTAAACCACTGTGGAACACTTCTAAAGCTGCACGTTAGATTTACAGGAACTTAGTAAATGGTTTTTAAAAAAATGGCTAACAGCTTTAAAGGCTGCTTGGAGAATTAGAGCAGGAAGTAGAATTCCAACTCTGTTTAGAGCCTCACCTGGAGCTTTCCCTGATTTTAACAATCTATCAAGCTAGAGATAAGTGTAAGTGCAGTTTTTTCTGCCAAATGAACAACAAAGACTTCTTCTTCTTGATGGTTAAGAAAAGCCCCAGACTTAGATTACATCAAATGAGGGGGAAAACTACTGATTTTAAACATTAGCTATTAGGTGTTGGAGTATTATTCTGAACTTTTCAATTCATCAGGGCTCTGGATTGCCTATCTATGAAAGAGCAGCCCACTGATAAATTATACAACTTCTTTCTTTTTTTAAAAAACACTTTATTTATTTATTTATTTATTTATTTTATTATTATTTTTATTTTGTCAATATACAATGTAGTTGATTATTGTGTCCCATCACCGAAACCTCCCTCCCTCCTCCCTCTCCCCC